>NW_026943820.1:1622500-1652500 GCF_035594765.1 Anolis carolinensis
AAATATAGAAATAGAAAGCGGACAAAAATAGAGAGAGAGAGAACTAGAAATAGATATAGATAGATATACAAAGAGACAAAGAGAGAAATAGATAGATTTATAGATAGACAGACAGATATAGAAATATATAGATAGATACCAAAACAGTCAAATATAGAAATAGAGAAAGGGAGGGAGGGAGGGATAGAAATACAGACAGACAAATAGACAGACAGACAGACAGACAGACAGATAGAGATAGAGAGAGAGAGATAGAATATATAGACAGACAGACAGATATAGAAATAGGAAGATGATAGATAGATAGATAGATAGATAGATAGATAGATAGATAGATAGATGGAATAATAGAGTTGGAAGAGACCTCATGGGCCATCCAGTCCAACCCCATTCTGCAAAAAAAAACAAAAAACAAAAAAAAAAACAGGAAATCGCATTCAAAGCACCCCCGACAGATGGCCATCCAATAGATAGATAGATAGAGAGAGAGAGAGACAGATAGACAGACAGACAGACAGATAGATAGATGGATGGATAGACAGACAGATAGATAGGCAGGCAGGCAGGCAGATATAGAAATAGATAGAGAAATAGATAGAAATAGAAAAAAGAAAAATAGATAGATAGACAGACATAGACAGGCAGATATAGAAATAGATAGAGAAATAGATAGAAATAGAAAAAAGAAAAATAGATAGACAGACATAGACAGGCAGATATAGAAATAGATAGATGCATTCTATCTCTTGGAAAAGTGCAATTCACTGAGACCATTCCTGACTTTTTCCTGATCGAACCCTTTGCCTTTCAGGGTAGAAATCATGACTTCCTCCTAGGAAAAAAAAAGTGAGTGAAAAGGGTGGAAAAGAAAGGGGGGAAGTCGTTATTATTCAGGATTGTTTTAAAAGGAGTTGCATAGGGATCTATGGCATTGACCTCCCCATAGAGAGCTCCCCCTCCCCTTTGCCTTTTCATACACACACACACACACACATTCATTCCTGCAGTTTCTTCCTTACTGATGCTCTCCATCTTCTCATTGTTTGTCAGAAAAGACAACATTAAATAAACTCAGTTGCTTTGCATGAAGTTGAATGAATGGATTTCTTCTTCTTCTTCTTCTTCTTCTTCTTCTTCTTCTTCTTCTTCTTCTTCTTCTTCTTCTTCTTCTTCTTCTTCTTCTTCTTCTCCTGCTCAACTTTTTTGAGTTTGGCGCCCTCTACAGGTCAAAGGTGTGAATGACATCATCTGGATTTCTCTGGTTTGGATTAAACAGGGACAGCGACATCTTCTGGATTACTTGAAAAACTTCGAATGCTTTCCTTTCCTTTTTGTCCCTTCTCGGCTGCCGTAGTAGCCAGGGACAAAAAAAATCTGCCATTGGCTACAATGTAACTGATGATCAAAGCAGTTTTGTTGACGTCCAGAGAAGTATGGAGACAGGAGAGCAAGTTGTTTCCTCCAGTAAGGAAATATTATTATTATTACTATATTATTAACCGTTACGGAATTAGAGCTCATATATATAAGACCTCAGGAATGACCAGTTATTGTTCTTGGGTGTTTTCAGGTCTCTTTTAGAGTGACACCAGCATTATTATTAGTAGTAGTATTAATATTATTAACAATAATAATGTACTCTACCCTTCCAGGATTAGATGATTAGATGGGATGTATTAATTGCAACACTCACACTTGCAATTAGTATACTTGAATAGCATTGAGTAGCCATGAAGTTGCAAAGTCAATCAGTGAGGGCATCTGCATAGAGGTAGCCTGGCTGTTATTGCCTGGAGGCACCCTCTGTTATTGCCTGGAGGCACCCTCTGTTTGGGAGGTGTTAACTGCAACATTCACCCTTGCAATTAGTATACTTGAATAGCATTTGAGTAGCCATGAAGTTGCAAAGTCAATCAGTGAGGGCATCTGCATAGAGGTTATTGCCTGGCTGTTATTGCCTGGAGGCACCCTCTGTTATTGCCTGGAGGCACCCTCTGTTTGGGAGGTGTTAATTGCAACATTCACCCTTGCAATTAGTATACTTGAATAGCATTGAGTAGCCATGAAGCTGCAAAGTCAATCAGTGAGGGCATCTGCATAGGGGTGGCCTGGCTGTTATTGCCTGGAGGCACCCTCTGTTTGGAAGGTGTTAATTGCAACATTCACACATGCAATTAGTAAACTTGAATAGCATTGAGTAGCTATGAAGTTGCAAAGTCAATCAGTGAGGGCATCTGCATAGAGGTTATTGCCTGGCTGTTATTGCCTGGAGGCACCCTCTGTTATTGCCTGGAGGCACCCTCTGTTTGGGAGGTGTTAATTGCAACATTCACCCTTGCAATTAGTATACTTGAATAGCATTGAGTAGCCATGAAGCTGCAAAGTCAATCAGTGAGGGCATCTGCATATGGGTGGCCTGGCTGTTATTGCCTGGAGGCACCCTCTGTTTGGAAGGTGTTAATTGCAACATTCACACATGCAATTAGTCAACTTGAATAGCATTGAGTAGCTATGAAGTTGCAAAGTCAATCAGTGAGGGCATCTGCATAGAGGTAGCTTGGCTGTTATTGCCTGGAGATACCCTCTGTTTGGGAGGTGTTCATTGCAACACTAACACTTGCTTGAATAGCACTGAGTAGCCTTGCAGCTGCAAAGTCAATCAGTGAAGGTATCTGCATAGAGGTAGCCTGCCTGTTGTTGGCTGGAGGTACCCACTGCTTGGGAGGTGTTACTTGGCACTTGATGGTTTGCTGTTTGGAGTTTTTCTTTTTCTGAGTGGTGTTCTTTAGTGATTGTCTTGATTCTGGTGTTTTTAAATGCTCATAACATTTTGTTCTTGTGTTCCTAGTGGTTGTCTTCTAACTCGTTGCCCTCTTCTTTCATGCTCCTGGTTAGGCGTTTCCAAGGCAGACATCCGGCAGAACGTATGGGACTTCATGGAAGCAAACAACCTGGCGGATTTCCCAAGGCCCGTCCACCACCGGATCCCCAATTTCAAGGTGAAACAGCCTAATATATAATCCCTATCCTAATAAGATGGACAAAGCAGATTTACCATTCAGCTACAAGCCACCACTTCAAATGGTCCAACATTATGGACTTGGGAGAAAGTCCTGGCTGATCTGAGCTCTCTTGCCCAAACAGGGTGCTTCTTCTGCCTCTGCAAGGCTTCCAGATCTGGGGGAGTTCCAAAAGGCCCAGACGGTCAAAGTCAACCCCGATGCCCCCCAGAAGAATGCCCGCTTTTTAACCTTGGAAGTGAGTATCCTCTCTTTCTCCTGTCCATATAGGGTTCCTTCAAGATGGGCTGCTCCATAGAAGCATGGGGCGTCTTTGACAAAGCCAGAGAAGTCAAGGTGGATCCGGACAAACCTCTTGAAGGAATCCGACTGGCTGCTCTCCAGGTAAACAAACTGTCTCCCCAAAGTCCTTTTTGTCCTTCCCTCTGTTGGTCTCAGATGGAGAACATGAAGCATCTTCAGGGCTGGTGGTCACACAGATCCCTTTCATCCTGTTCAATGAGTTTGTCCAAGCCTTTTCTATGGTGGCACTTCTCCAAGTTGCAGTCCATGAAGTGGTTGTCTCTCCAAAGTTCTTTTTCTCCATCCCTTGGTTGGTCTCAGATGGACTCCCTCTCCTTTGGAGAGTGGTTGTCTCCCCAAAGTCCATCCCTTGGTTGGTCTCATGTGAAGAACATGAAGCATCTTCAGGATTAGCCACACAGATCCCTTTCTTCCACAGCTTTACTGTTCAATGAGCTTGTCCAAGCCTCTTTGAAGGTGGTGCGTCTCCAAGTTGCAGTCTATGGAGTGGTTGTCTCCTCAAAGTCCATCCCTTGGTTGGTCTCAGATGGAGAACATGAAGCATCGTCAGGATACCTTTGATCCACAGCTAAGATGGGAATCAATGAGAAATTATCTCCTGTTCAATGAGTTTGTCCAAGCCTCTTCGAAGGCAGTGTGTCTCCAAGTTGTAGTCCATGGAGTGGTTGTCTCCTCAAAACCCATCCCTTGGTTGGTCTCAGAGGGAGAACATGAAGCATCTCCAGGATTGGGCACACGATCCCTTTCATCCACAGCTAAGATGGGAATCATTAAGAACTTATTTCCTGTTCAATGAGTTTTTCCAAGCCTCTTCTAAGGTGGCACTTCTCCAAGTTGCAGTCCATGCTGTGGTTGTCTCCCAAAAGACTATCCCTTGGTTGGTCTCAGATGGAGAACATGAAGCATCTTCAAGATACCTTTGATCCACAGCTAAGGTGGGAATCAATGAGAAATTATCTCCTGTTCAAGGAATTTCTCCAAACCTCTTTGAAGGCAGCATGTCTCCAAGTTGTAGTCCATGGAGTGGTGTCTCCCCAAAGTCCATCCCTTGGTTGGTCTCAGAGGGAGAACCACACAGATTCCTTTTATCCACAGCTAAGATGGGAATCATTGAGAAATTCCCTCCTGTTCAATGAGTTTGTCCAAGCCTCTTCTATGGTGGCGTGTCTCCAAGTTGCAGTCCATGGAGTGATTGTCTCTTCAAAGTCCTATTTATCCATCCCTTGCTTGGTCTCAGATGAAGAACATGAAGCACCTTCAGGGTTGGCCACACAGATTCCTTTTATCCACAGCTAAGATGGGAATCATTTAGAAATTCTTTCCTGTTCAATGAGTTTGTCCAAGCCTTTTCTAAGGTGGTGAGTCTCCAAGTTGTAGTCCATGGAGTAGTTGTCTCCCCAAAGTTCTTTTTGTCCATCCCTTGGTTGGTCTCAGATGGAGAACATGAAGCATCTCCAGGATTGGGCACACAGATTCCTTTAATCCACAGCTAAGATGGGAATCATTGAGAAATTCTCTCCTGTTCAGTGAGTTTGTCCAAGCCTTTTTTATGGCGACGCATCTCCAAGTTGCCGTCCATGGAGTGGTCTCAAGCAATGATCCCATGGAAGGTTTTTAACAGTCAAAATTTCTTACATAGTGTTATTCACAGATTTGATTTGAAACCTTCTCTCCAGGACTCTCTCTCTAGGTCTTCTCGGGTGGTCTGAAGTCAACTCTTTCCAGTTATGCTAGAAAACCTAGAGATTTCTATAGAGAACATCTCTCCAAAGATCTCCAGCTCCTCCAATGCAGTTTTATGGTCAACCTCCTGCAATTCCCTCCTTAACTTTTTTCTCTCCTTGTTCCCTTTCTTCTTTCAGGCAAGGAAGACCCTTTTGGTGCCCACCCCACGCTTGCGAACTGGATTGTTCAACAGGATTGTCCCTCCTCCTGGGGCAACCAAAGAAATGCTCAGAAAATGTGCAACCTCACAGGTAGAAATATGGAAGAGGCGGGATCTCATTTCCTAGATGCACTCGCTTGCAGTTTGCTTGTTCTTACGTGCCTTCAAGGCAACTTAGGGTGCATCTACACTGCAAAATTAATGCAATTTGACAGCTCAATGCTATAGGATACTGGGAGTTGTAGTTTGGGGGGGGGGCACTAGCACTCATTGCTCTCCTGTGGCTCATCCAGCAAGGATTTGGTGACATCTAGTGTTGACATGTTTAGAGGATTTACATTTGTATAAGCTCACTAGCTGTGCATGGCCACGTGTTGCTGTGGCAAAGTCTGGTGGTCTGGGAAATAAACTATTGAGGAATTGGTGGTAGTTAAGGTAAAGGGTCAAGGTTTTCCCCTGACATTAAGTCCAGTCGTGTCTGATTCTGGGGGTTGGTGCTCATCTCCATTTCTAAGCCAAAGAGCCAGCGTTGTCCGTAGACACCTCCAAGGTCATGTGGCATGACTGCATGGAGCGCCGTAACTTTCCCACCGGAGCAGTACCTATACATCTACTCTCATTTGCATGTTTTTGAACTTTAGGGTTGGTATAAGCTGGGGCTAATAGTGGGGGCTCTCTCTGCTCCCCTCATTCAAACCTGCGACGTTTCGGTCCAGAAGTTCAGCAGTTCAGCGCTTTAACACGCTGCGCCATCAGGGGATATTATTTTGTAAAGAAATATACAATATTTCTGATTGGTTTTTTTTGCCTGTTGGAGGCAAGTATGAATGCTGCAATTAGGCAAAATTATTAGCATGTAATGGCCTTGCAGCTTTAAAGCCTGGTTGCTTGCTCCCTGGGTAATTTTTTTGTTGGGAGGTGTTAGCTAGCCCTGATGGTTTCCTGTCTGGGATTCCCTTGTTTTTAGAGTGGTGTTCTTTGCGCTATTTTCTGTGCTTCTACTGTCTGTGGCCCTTAGAAAACAATTATTCCTCTACCTCTAATTAGGACTTTATTTTTCATTTCTTTTTGTTGTATCAACCTAGAGGTGTGGATGATGGGTTGTGTTGTCAAATTTCGAGGTTGTGGGGTGTTTAGTTTTGTTGTTTTGTTGGTCGCCGGGATTCCATCACTCTTTTATATATATAGATGTTCATTGTTGTGATGGAGTTACAAGCCATTTTCCAAGTTATGACAACCTGAAGATGAACCTGGCAAATTTTGCCTTTCTTTGAAGCTGAGAGAGTGTGATTTGCAAGAGGTCACCACCCAATGGTTTTCCATGGCTGAATCAGGATTCGAACCCTGGTCTCCAGAGTTGTAGTTTAACTTTAAACCATAACATCATGTTGAACAGAAAATCCAACAGACATAAAAGGAAACAATCCATTAAAACGAAACCATCACTAAAATAAAATAAGATAAAATATAGGTATATATTATCTGTTATTGCTATTGTGTTATTGTTATGCATTTGTTTTATTTTGCTTTTGTGAGCCGCCCCGAGTCCCTTAGGGGAGATGGTGGCAGGGTACAAATAAAGTTTATTATTATTATTATTATTATTATTATTATTATTATTATTACTATTATTATTATTGAAAGATAATAATAATAATAATAATAATAATAATAATAATAATAATAATAATAATAGGGTTGCTGTGAGTTTTCCAGGCTCTCTGGCTATGTTCCAGAAGCATTCTCTCCTGACGTTTCACCCACATCTATGTCAGGCATCCTCAGAGGTTGTGAGGTCTGTTGGAAACTAAACAAGTGCGGGGTATAAATAAAGTTTATTATTATTATTATTGAAAGATAATAATAATAATAATAATAATAATAATAATAATAATAATAATAATAATAATAATAAGGTTGCTGTGAGTTTTCCAGGCTCTTTGGCTATGTTCCAGAAGCATTTTCTCCTGACGTTTCACCCACATCTATATCAGGCATCCTCAGAGGTTGTGAGGTCTGTTGGAAACTAGGCAAGTGGGGTTTATAGATCTCCAGGGTGGGAGAAAGAACTCTTGTCTGTTGGAGGCAAGTGTGAATGTTGCCATTGGCCACCTTGATTAGCATTGAA
Organism: Anolis carolinensis; assembly: GCF_035594765.1. NCBI lineage: Eukaryota > Metazoa > Chordata > Lepidosauria > Squamata > Anolidae > Anolis > Anolis carolinensis. The sequence continues at coordinate 1,629,837 of NW_026943820.1, forward strand.
TAGCCTTGCAGCTTCAAAGCCTGGCTGCTTCCGGCCTGGGGGAGAAAGAACTCTTGTCTGTTGGAGGCAAGTGTGAATGTTGCCATTGGCCACCTTGATTAGCATTGAATAGCCTGCCTGCTTCCTGCCTGGGGAGGGGAATCTTTTGTTAGGAGGTGTTAGCTGGCCCTGATTGTTTCTCCCATTCTGAACACTCCACAGATACAAACCCCACTTGAACACATTTGATGATTGCTCTTTTTTCTTTCTCTCTTTTGTTTCCAGGGAGTCCGGGATTACAGTGTCCCCGTAGGGCTGGATGCCAAGGTACAGGTAGACCTGGTCGTGGTTGGGTCCGTCGCTGTTTCTGAAAGAGGTACGTGAGGCATCTACACTGTAGAATTAATGCAGGCTACTTTAACTGCCCTGGCTCCATGCGATGGAATCTTGGGAGTTGTAGTTTGGTGAGGCACCAGCACTCTTGGGCAGATGAAATAATAATAATAATAATAATAATAATAATAATAATAATAATAATAATAATAAATCCAGTATATACATCTCATTTGCTGTGTCATACTCTGTCTTTGTGTCAATAATACTACTACTAATAATAATCCAGCATATATATCTCATTTGCTGTGTCATATAATAATAATAATAATAATAATAATAATCCAGCATTTATATCTCATTTGCTGTGTCATACTCTCTCTTTGTGTCAGTAATAATAATAATCCAGCATATATATCTCATTTGCTATATCATATAATAATAATAATAATAATAATAATAATCCAGCATATACATCTCATTTGCTGTGACATACTCTGTCTTTGTGTTAATAATAATAATAATAATAATAATAATAATAATAAATCCAGCATATATATCTCATTTGCTGTGTCATACTTTGTCTTCGTGTTAATAATAATAATAATAATAATAATAATAATAATAATAATAATAAATCCAGCATGTATATCTTGTTTGCTGTGTCATAGAATAATAATAATAATAATAATAATAATAATAATCGAGCATATATATCTCATTTGCTGTGTCATATAATAATAATAATAATAATAATAATAATAATAATAATAAATCCAGCATATATATCTCGTTTGCTGTGTCATACTCTGTCTTTGTGTCAATAATAATAATAATCATCATCATCATCATCGAGCATATATATCTCATTTGCTGTGTCATATAATAATAATAATAATAATAATTTTGGATCATTGATGTTGCCATCCCAGGTGACAGTCGCATAGATGAAAAACAACAGGAAAAACTCAGCCGCTATCAGGACCTCAAGATTGAACTTCAAAGACTCTGGCAGAAACCAGTACAGGTGGTCCCGGTGGTGATGGGCACATTGGGTGCCGTGCCAAAAGATCTCAGCCGGCATTTGGAAACAATAGACATTGACAAAATCACTATCTGCCAACTGCAAAAGGCCACCCTACTGGGATCTGCACACATCATCAGAAAATACATCACACAGTCCTAGACACTTGGGAAGTGTTCGACTTGTGGTTTTGCGAAACGAAATCCAGCATATCTATCTTGTTTGCTGTGCCATACAACGTCGCTGTGTTGATAATAATAATAATAATAATAATAATAATAACAATAATCGAGCATATATATCTCATTTGCTGTGTCATATAATAATAATAATAATAATAATAATAATAAATCCAGCATATATATCTCGTTTGCTGTGTCATACTCTGTCTTTGTGTCAATAATAATAATCATCATCATCATCATCATCGAGCATATATATCTCATTTGCTGTGTCATATAATAATAATAATAATAATAATAATAATCCAGCATATATATCTCATTTGCTGTGTCATACTCTGTCTTCGTGTCACTAATAATAATAATAATAATAATAATAATAAATCCAGCATATACATCTAATTTCCTGTATCATACTCTGTCTTTGTGTCACTAATAATAATAATAATCCAGCATATATATCTCATTTGCTGTGTCATACTCTGTATTTGTGTCAATAATAATAATAATAATAATAATAATAATAATAATAATAATAATAATAATAATAATAATGATGTTTTTATTTCTTACCCTCCTGAAGTCTCAGCACAGGTTACAATGGAGTAAAATAAATCAATAAGAACATAACAATAGATAGAAACATGAATCCATTGACAATACATTGATTGGAAACACCTAGGCAGGATCAAATGGCATCATCCATAGCTTTAAATATAATTTTATTGGTTGAATCGGACTGGGATTAGAAGCATTAGAAGCAGAATTCTGTATACCTGGCGAAACTGCAAATCCCAGGACTCCATACATTGCAACCATGGTGGCTCTTTGCAGGTTGGCGCATTGGGAAAGGCGAAGGCTATGCCGACATGGAATACGCCATGATGGTCTCCATGGGGGCCGTGAAAGAGGACACGGTGGTTGTCACGGCTGTTCATGATTGCCAGGTGAGGATTGCATGATGGGAGTTGTAGTCCACTCACATCTGGAGAGCCATGTGAATCCCACTCACGATGGATCTGGACCAAACTCGGTGCCTATCCCCTTCATGGCCAATTTAAAATACTGGTGGGGATTCACAGTGGATGATGGGAGTTGTAGTCCACATATTCGGAGAGCCATATGAATCCCACTCATGGTGAATCTGGACCAAACTTGGTTCATATGTTTTTCATGATCCACTTAAAACACTGATAGGGATTGACAGTGGATGATGGGAGTTGTAGTCCACCCACATCCAGAGAGCCATGTCAATCCCACTCATGGTGAATCTGGACCAAACTTGGCTCATATGTTCTTCATGATCCACTTAAAATACTGATGGGGATTGACAGCGGATGATGGGATTTGTAGTCCACCCACATCCGGAGAGCCATGTCAATCCCGCTCACTGTGAATCTGGACCAAACTTGGCACATATGTCCATAACCAACTGAAAATACTGGTGGGGATTGACAGTGGATGATGGGATTTGTAGTCCACCCACATCCGGTGAGTCGTGTCAATCCCATTCACAGTGAATTTGGACCAAACTTGGCTCATATGTTTTTCATGATCAACTTAAAATACTGATGGGGATTGACAGTGGATGATGGGAGTTGTAGTCCACACATTCGGAGAGCCATATGAATCCCACTCACGGTGAATCTGGACCAAACTTGGCTCATATGTTTTTCATGATCCACTTAAAATACTGATGGGGATTGACAGTGGATGATGGGAGTTGTAGTCCACCCACATCTGGAGAGTCATGCGAATCGCACCGATAATGAGTCTGAACCAAACCAAATGTGACACAGTGTCATCCATGACCAACTTACACTACTGGTGGGGGATGACAGTGGATGATGGGATTTGTAGTCCACCCACATCTGGGAGCCGTGTGAATCTCACCGACAATGGATCTAACGTTCCTACCTCACCTCAGGTGGTGGACATCCCCGAAGCCCTCCTAGCCGACCACGATCTGACCGTGGATTATATCCTGACCCCAACCAGGACCATCAAGACGGGCTGCAAGCGTCCCAAACCTCAAGGGATCCTGTGGCACAAGGCGAGTCGCTTTTCCTCCGCTGCGGGTCACTTAGGGAGCAGCTACACTGTAGAATTAATGAGGTTCGGCCCCATTCAAAGTGCCCACCTTGATTAGCATGGAATAGACTTGCAGCTTCAAAGCCTGGCTGCTTCCTGCCTGGGGGAATCTTTGGTTGGGAGGTGTTAATTTTAAAAAAAAAAGTCCAAAAGCTTATTTCAGTCTTGGGTTCTTGAATTCCTTCCATCTTTCTTTGATCACTAAACAAAGTTACAGTATCGGAATTGGGTCTTTATAAAGGCTTTCTTAGCTTCCCATCAATCAATCAATCAATCAATCAATCAATCAATCAATCTCTCTTTGTGGCTCCGTCTTCTTCCACTTGCAAAGGATATCTGCTGACATCTGACCAGAGTCTCTTTTCATCTGGGTGTGACTTTTGCCACCTTGGCAGACAGGAGCAGGCTTATCAGATCGCCTGTTTATCAAAATTGCTCTTTCCTTCTGTGTTTCTTATCAGGGAAAAGAGATGAAAAGCATGCAATCTGATTGAGGACAAAAGGCGGTGGGACCTATTGCCTTCCAGTTGTGCTCTGCCATTTGTTTGATTGGTTTGAAGCCTCCCTTTATCTCACAGATTGGAGACTCCAAGGAAGGACGAGACCAAAATGTATCCTTGGAGTCTGGTGAAGGAGGGAAATAATGTTTTCCTCTCTTCCTCTCCTTCTTTCAGATCAGTCCTGAAACCCTTGCCAAGATCCCCGTCCTCAAGAACCTTCTCTACAGAGAGAAGCAGGAAGGCAAGGAGGTGACCCTCAAGGAGGAGAAGTCCAGGAGTCCCACTAGAGTCCAAGCAGCCAAACCAGAAAGGGCCAGACCACAAGGAGAACCTCAACAGATGTTGGAGAGATCTTCACCGGACAAAGCAGACCAGAAAAGGTCTAGTTGTGCCACTGTCTACGTGGGCAACATCTCTCACGGGATCCGCGTGAGCGAGTTGAAGGAGGCTCTCCGAGAGCGCCATGCGTCACCCATGCGGCTCACCTGGCAAGGCGGGCGGCACCAAGCGTTCCTCACCTACAACGATCAATGCACAGCAGATGCTGCCATTGAAGCTCTCCAAGGGTTGTCCCTGAAAGGCCATCCACTCCGGGTTGAGCCAGCGAGGAACCAGTCCTAGCCGAAGGACCCACAGAACCTCAATGAAGCCAGGAACAGGACAGGTGAAATGTTCATTCTTGGGTGCCTATCAAAATAAAATCCATAGCCAAGGAGGGTCTTGCTACTTGAAGTTCTTTGGAGGTGGAAGACTCTCTGTAGCACAAATCCTCCTCCAGAAAGCTAAGTCTCCATAGAAAGAGACTCCAGCTCCTGGTCAAAACAACATTAGCTTGTATCCATGGATGTAGAGATGGAAGTGGTAGGCAATGGCATCATGTCTGTGGCAGGGCAATGAGATGGTGAAGTCCAGCATGGTCTACAACACTCAAGGTTGGAGATTTCATGGTCTACAGCACTCAAGGTTGGAGATTTCATGTTCAGACACGTTTCCTCTTGAGTAAGAAGCTATCTTCTCAGGAAGAATGGTTCTGCCTCTGGTCAATCCCTATCTGATGGTTGTTCCTGTAGAGCAATGGTTCCCAATGGTCTACATCCCTCAAGTTGGGAGATATCATGGTCTACAGCCCTCAAGTTTAGAGATTTCATGTTCAAATGTGTTTCCTCTTGAGTAAAAACCTATCTTCTTGAGAAGAATGGATCTGCCTCTGGTCAGTCCCTATTTGATGGTTGTTCCTGTAGAGCAATGGTTCCCAATGGTCTACATCCCTCAAGTTGGGAGATTTCATGTTCAGACACGTTTCCTCTTGAGTAAGAACCTATCTCCTCAAGAAGAATGGTTCTGCCTCTGGTCAATCCCTATCTGATGGTTGTTCCTGTAGAGCAGTGGTTCCCAATGGTCTACAGCCCTCAAGTTTGGAGATATCATGGTCTACAGCACTCAAGTTTGGAGATTTCATGTTCAGACATGTTTCCTCTTAGTAAGAACCTATCTTCTCAGGAAGAATGGTTCTGCCTCTGGTCAATTCCTATCTAATGGTTGTTCCTGCAGAGCAATGGTTCCCATGGTCTACAGCCCTCAAGTTTGGAGATATCATGGTCTACAGCCCTCAAGTTTGGAGATTTCATGGTCTACAGCCCTCAAGTTTGGAGATTTCATGGTCTACAGCCCTCAAGTTTGGAGATTTCGTGGTCTACAGCCCTCAAGTTTGGAGATTTCATGGTCTACAGCACTCAAGTTTGGAGATTTCATGGTCTACAGCCCTCAAGTTTGGAGATTTCATGGTCTACAGCCCTCAAGTTTGGAGATTTCATGGTCTACAGCACTCAAGTTTGGAGATTTCATGGTCTACAGCCCTCAAGTTTGGAGATTTCATGTTCAAATATGTTTCCTCTTGAGTAAAAAGCTATCTGGTTGTTCCTGTAGAGCAATGGTTCCCAATCTTTGGGCTTCTAGGTATTTTGGACTTCAGCTCTCACAGTTCCTAACAGCTGGTAAGTTGGCTGGGATTTCTGGGAGTTGAAGTCCAAAACTCCTGGAGGCCCAAAGGTTGGGAACCACTACTGTAGAGCAATGATTCCCAAACTAGTGCTTTGGATTTTTGGACTTCAACTCACAGAACCTTCAGCTGCGTTGGTCAATGATCTGGGATCCTGGGAGCTGAAGTTCAAATCACTTGGAAGACCATGGTTTGGTAGATGCTATGTGTTCATTTTTAATATATATTTTTAAAATTGATCTCTGCCTTCATATCCTTCTTTTTGTGCTTTGGCCGTTGGTGCCTTCCCTGGGTGCATCTACACTGTAGAATTAAAGCAGTTTGGCGCTACTTTAGCTGCAGTGGCTCAATGCTAATTAATCATGGGAGTTGTTATTGTACAAGGTCTTCTGCCTTCTCTGGCCAGGAATGCCAAACTACAAATCCCATGGTTCCAGAATGAGCCACAGGAGTTAAAAGGGTTCTCAAACTGCATTAATTCGACAGTGCAGATGCTCTTTGTGTCCTGGAAAAAAGTAAGTTTCATTCCGACAGACGATCTTTGCCAAACAGAAGCCTCTTTGCTGTAGATCCCTTTCGGGCAGAAAGTCAAAATCAGCCCTGAAATGTCCACTTACTTGAAGCAATAACAATAGAAGAGCTGGAAATATTTTGGTAACTCCGGGGCTCAGGGCTAAGTATATTTTGATCGCATGATTACGGCCCAAGAGAAGCAGGCCTTTCAGAAAGCGTTAGAGGGAAAAAACCTTCTCAAGGTTGTAGGTTGTCGAGTGAGTCCTTGGCTGTGCAAAATCCCACGAAACAGGGTTTCAGGGATAACAAAACTGAGAAGCAATGACATTGATGCTCTCCAAAAAGCCCGCCCTTTTCCCATGGGGCAAAAATATTTCAGACATTCTTCCCTTTAGGGATCTCATAGCCATATAGTAAAAGTAAAGGTTTTCCCTTAACATTAAGTCTAGTCTAAACTATACCCCACTTTATCTCTCCCGAAGGAGACTCAAAGCGGCTATGTATCTATTGTTGTTGTTGTTGTTGTTTTTATTATTATTGATACAAAGACACAGCAAACAAGATCTATATGCTGCCCTCAGAGTGTTGGTTCCCATCTATTGTTTTGATTTTAGAGTTTTTTAATACTGGTAGCCAGATTTGGGGCAGAAGACAGCTAATGGCTGAACAAAGGATGCCCCCCAGGCAAGAGACAAAAACCTTTCCAATGCTAATTAGGGTGATTAACTGAAACGTTAATGCTGGCTTCCCAGTGACAAAGGATTCCTGCCACACCCTGGACTCTCCACATATATATATATATATATATATATATATATATATATATATATATATATATATTCCTTTGCTTGCCTAGTTTATCCATGCCACACAGCCTCTGAGGATGCCTGCCATAGATGTGGGCAAAATGTCAGGAGAGAATGCTTCTGGAACATGGCCACACAGCCCGAAAGACATACAACAACCCTGTGATCCCGGCCATGAAAGCCTTCGACAACACATTCATTCCCTTCTATATTTAAAAAGTCTTCTTTGTTCAGTAATATCCAGTCTTTTATACCAGCCATTTTTAACATGGCCTCTCCGAGAAGCATCCATCCCCTCTTGAGAAGAATCATAACATTTTGTTTGTTTTACGGCAAGAGGAGTTTTCATCTGCAAAAGGAAGCAATCACTCCGGGCGTTGATCTATGGGGAGCCGCATGTAAACAGGGGCCGCAATTCCTATTGTGCGCAAGTCACTCCCGGTTCCTGACCACATCCCTGGGGAGCATTAATGTATCCTGTCCTTCCAGGTGTAGAACCGGACTCTGGACCACTCGCTCCAAGGGCTTTTCCCGGGAAGAAGGACTCCTCCAAGGACTTGGGGAATATGTCATTGTTTCTTGACATTTCCAAAATAATTGCCCTTTCCCCAAATATCAAGTGTCAGGAAACCAAAGGCAGAGCTCTGACCATCTGAAACAAAAGCAGAAAAGGAAATTTTGGCCATAGAGTTCTACTGATGCCGGACTTCAGTGCCCAGCAGCCTAATCAGAGTTGCACTCGTTAAGGAATGCTGGGAATTGTAGTATGGCAGGACACAATACTCCTACCATAGACTTAGAAACTGTAGTAAATTCTATTGTTACTCCCAACTGGAATAAAGGCATTCATCAGTTTGATTTACATACAGAAGAGTCTCACTTATCCAACATAAACGGGCCGGCAGAATGTTGGATAAGCAAAAATACTGGATAATAAGGAGGGGTTAAGAAAAAGTCTATCAAACGTCAAATTACGCTATGATTTTACAAATTAAGCACCAAAATATCATGTTTTACAACAGAAAAAGCAGTTCAATACACGATAATTCTATGTAATAATTACTGTATTTACAAATTTAGCACCAAAACTTTACAATGTATTGAAAATCTGACCACAAAAACATTGACTGCTAAATGGCAAACTGCGTTGGATAATACAGAATGTTGGATAAGCGAAAATACTGGATAATAAGGAGGGGTTAAGAAAAAGTCTATCAAACGTCAAATTACGCTATGATTTTACAAATTAAGCACCAAAATATCATGTTTTACAACAGAAAAAGCAGTTCAATACACGATAATTCTATGTAATAATTACTGTATTTACAAATTTAGCACCAAAACTTTACAATGTATTGAAAATCTGACCACAAAAACATTGACTGCTAAATGGCAAACTGCGTTGGATAATACAGAATGTTGGATAAGCGAAAATACTGGATAATAAGGAGGGGTTAAGAAAAAGTCTATCAAACGTCAAATTACGCTATGATTTTACAAATTAAGCACCAAAATGTCATGTTTTACAACAGAAAAAGCAGTTCAATACATGATAATGTTATGTAATAATTACTGTATTTACAAATTTAGCACCAAAACTTTACAATGTATTGAAAATCTGACTACAAAAACATTGACTACTAAATGGCAAACTGTGTTGGATAATACAGAATGTTGGATAAGCGAAAATACTGGATAATAAGGAGGGGTTAAGAAAAAGTCTATCAAACGTCAAATTACGCTATGATTTTACAAATTAAGCACCAAAATATCATGTTTTACAACAGAAAAAGCAGTTCAATACACGATAATTCTATGTAATAATTACTGTATTTACAAATTTAGCACCAAAACTTTACAATGTATTGAAAATCTGACCACAAAAACATTGACTGCTAAATGGCAAACTGCGTTGGATAATACAGAATGTTGGATAAGCGAAAATACTGGATAATAAGGAGGGGTTAAGAAAAAGTCTATCAAACGTCAAATTACGCTATGATTTTACAAATTAAGCACCAAAATGTCATGTTTTACAACAGAAAAAGCAGTTCAATACATGATAATGTTATGTAATAATTACTGTATTTACAAATTTAGCACCAAAACTTTACAATGTATTGAAAATCTGACCACAAAAACATTGACTACTAAATGGCAAACTGCGTTGGATAATACAGAATGTTGGATAAGCGAAAATACTGGATAATAAGGAGGGGTTAAGAAAAAGTCTATCAAACGTCAAATTACGCTATGATTTTACAAATTAAGCACCAAAATATCATGTTTTACAACAGAAAAAGCAGTTCAATACACGATAATTCTATGTAATAATTACTGTATTTACAAATTTAGCACCAAAACTTTACAATGTATTGAAAATCTGACCACAAAAACATTGACTGCTAAATGGCAAACTGCGTTGGATAATACAGAATGTTGGATAAGCGAAAATACTGGATAATAAGGAGGGGTTAAGAAAAAGTCTATCAAACGTCAAATTACGCTATGATTTTACAAATTAAGCACCAAAATGTCATGTTTTACAACAGAAAAAGCAGTTCAATACATGATAATGTTATGTAATAATTACTGTATTTACAAATTTAGCACCAAAACTTTACAATGTATTGAAAATCTGACCACAAAATCATTGACTACTAAATGGCAAACTGCGTTTGATAATACAGAATGTTGGATAAGCGAAAATACTGGATAATAAGGAGGGGTTAAGAAAAAGTCTATCAAACGTCAAATTACGCTATGATTTTACAAATTAAGCACCAAAATGTCATGTTTTACAACAGAAAAAGCAGTTCAATACATGATAATGTTATGTAATAATTACTGTATTTACAAATTTAGCACCAAAACTTTACAATGTATTGAAAATCTGACCACAAAAACATTGACTACTAAATGGCAAACTGCGTTGGATAATACAGAATGTTGGATAAGCGAAAATACTGGATAATAAGGAGGGGTTAAGAAAAAGTCTATCAAATGTCAAATTACGCTATGATTTTACAAATTAAGCACCAAAATATCATGTTTTACAACAGAAAAAGCAGTTCAATACACGATAATTCTATGTAATAATTACTGTATTTACAAATTTAGCACCAAAACTTTACAATGTATTGAAAATCTGACCACAAAAACATTGACTACTAAATGGCAAACTGTGTTGGATAATACAGAATGTTGGATAAGCAAAGGTTGGATAAGCGAGACTCTACTGTCTATGTTAGCGCACAATCCAATAACTGACTCTGTGAATCTACGTTTGGTAGGATCCAATCCATCTTTTGTTGTTTTGTGACATAAGGCAACTCTATCACTAGTCTCTCTTGCCAAGATTTCTTTGGAGGTTTGCCACGGCCTTCCTCTGAGGCTGAGACAGTGTGACCTGCCCAATGGTTTCCCATAGCCAAGCGAGGATTCAGACCCTGTTCTCTCAGAATAATGCTCCAGTGCTGATTCTACCCAATGTTGGCTTGGTTTTCTTGGCAGGTTTGCCTTCCTCTGAAGCTGAGAGTGTGTGACGTGCCTAAAATCACCCAAGGTGATTTATTTATCATGTCAGAAGCAAACTGAGGGTACGAGTTGTAACGTATTTGAAAATACAAACAAAGTTTAAAAACTTGGCATGAGACTAAATGTCCTTTGACCAGAATCTGGCCACTTGGAGTGAGTGCCTCTGGTGTTGCCATGAGAAGGTCCTCCATACATTGTACATGTGGCAGGGCTCAGGCTGCATTGTAGTCAGTGGTCTGTGGCTGGCTCTTCTCCACACTCGCATGTCGTGGACTCCACTTTGTGGCCCCATTTCTTAGCATTGGCTCTGCATCTTGTGGTGCCAGAACGCAGTCTGTTCAGTGCCTTCTAAATCGCCCCGTCTTCTGTGTGCCCAGGAGAGAGTCTCACATCTGTTCTCAGTCTCTGATTGAAGTTCTTAGTTTTAGCCTGCCACTTTTGGACTCTTGCTTGCTGAGGGGTTCCTGCGAGTGTAGAATTTAGGAAGCTGTTTCTTTATTTAAGGAGTTGTCTTGCTGGCTCATATCCGAAGAGAGGATCATAGAATCATAGAGATGGAAGAGACCTTACGGACCATCCAGTCCAACCCCTTGTCAAGAAGCAGGAAATCTCATTCAAAGCACCCCCGACAGATGGCCATCCAGTTTCTGCTTCAAAGCCTCCAAAGAAGGAGCCTCCACCACAGTCCGGGGCAGAAAGTTCCACTGCTGAACAGCCCTTCTCACAGTGAGGAAGTTCTTCCTGATGTGCCGGTGGAATCTCCTTTCCTGGATGGGCCAGAGATGGGCCGGAGATGTCCATACCTTGGTCCTTTCATAGCTGGCTGCTACTACAGGTAGTGCAATACCAACAGAGTATTTATTTGCAGCATTTATATTCCGCCCTTCTTTCTCACCCCAAAGGGGACTCAGGGCGGATCAAATTATACATATACATATAGGGCAAACATTCAATGCCCATATACACATAGAACCGAGACAGAGACAGACAGACACAGAGGCAATTTAACCTTCTCCTGGGGGGGGGATGTTCGATTCTGGTCACAGGGGGGAGCAGCTGCTTCATCATCCACTGTGACGGCACTTCCTCATTCCAAGTTAAACTTGCCTCCCCACTTTTATAAGTGGTACCTTATTTCCTACTTGATAGATGCAACTATCTTTGGGGTTGCTAGGTCAGCAATGAGCAGGGGCTATTTTTTATTTTTAATTGACGGGTGCTCACCCCGACACGGGCTGGCCTCGAACTCATGACCTTATGGTCAGAGTGATTTATTGCAGCAGGCTGCTCACCAGCCTGCACCACAGCCCGGCCCCAAGTAGCCAAGCGCAACGGCAGATATCTTCACTGTCTCTGGTTGTGATCCCCAGGTTGTGCCAATATAATATTATTTCTAGCACCCACTTTTTGGGAACCAGGGCCTGTTTATTTATCTTTTTACATTGTTATGGCCCAGCAGGTGGCGCCATTGGCGCATCCCCGAATATTATTTCAGGACCATTTTGGGGATGTTGTTGTCATCCCATATATTCCTCATCTTCTTGGCTGCAAGATGCTTGCTTTGTTGGCTTATGATTTTTATAGCCACTGGCCACCCTGGTCGCCAACCACTCCCGGCCACGCTTTAATGGAGATAAACAAAAATACCTACACGAATTAAATAAATCCTCCCAAAAGGCATGATGACGGAGGAGGTTGTTTGTGTGTTCAAGAGCCATTCCGAGCAGGACATTCCCAAAGGGTGATGATGCTGAACCTGGGCCAAAGAGTGACCTCAGCTGCATTTTTAATGCGTGCCCATGGATGTGGTCTTGTGTTCCCCATTTGTGGTCTTGTCTTTCTCTGGATTTGTTTATATTCACAGATTTAAGTATAGGAATCTCTAAAGCCTCCAGTATCCTCCATGTCCTTGAGTCATGCTGCGAGAACACCATAAAGTTATGCCAGAACACCTCTGAATTTTAGTGATGGGCAAAACGTCAGGAGAGAATGTTTCTGGCACATGAAAATGCACCACAACCCAATGATTCCAGCCATGAAATCCTCCAACAACACATCTTATACTAATCAGAAATTTAGAACAAAAGGAGTTCGAAGGGTGCATTTGCATGATGAAATTAACGCAGTTTGACGTCACTTTCGAGTGATGGAATAATGGGACTTGTAGTTTTTACAAGGGCTTGAACCTGGTTCCTCACCAAACAACAGAATTGAGTCACGGGCAGTTCAATTGGCAGTCAAATTGATTCATTCTGCAATGGTGATGCCCCTCAAGACAACTCTTGCTTTTTTAGTAGAGTTATTCAACAAGAGAGCAAATTGTGAGGACTGATGGGAGATGCAGTCCAAAAACAATAGGGAAAGGCACCCGTTCTAATAGGAGGGGATGCATGTTGTCTCCCCTGTCCCCAAGTAGCATTGAATAGTCATTCAGCTTCAAAGTCTGGCTGCTTACTGCCTGGAGGAATCCTATGTTGGAATTCCAGGTACGTTCAATCAGGGCCAGCTAACATCTCCAAATAAATGATTCCCCCAGACAGTAAGCAGCCAGGCTTTGTAACTGCACGGCTATTCAATGCTAATCAAGTGGGCTAATGTCAACATTCCCACTTGCCTCCAACAGACAACGAGTTCTTTATCCCACCCTGGACATCATTCCATAGATAGATACATAGAGATAGATAGAGACAGATAGATATAGAGAAATAGAGAGATAGAGATAGATAGAGAGAGAGAGATAAAGATTGAAATAGATAGAGAGATAAGGATAGAGATAGAGATAGAGAGATAGATAGATAGAGATAAATATAGAGATAGATAGATAGATAGATAGAGAGAGAGAGAGATAGAGAGATAGAGATAGAGATAGAGATAGAGATAGAGATAGAGATAGAGATAGAGAGATAGAAATAGATAGATAGAGATAGAGAGATAGAGATAGAGATAAATATAGAGATAGATAGATAGATAGATAGATAGATAGATAGATAGATAGATAGAGATAAAGATAGAGACAGATAGACAGATAGACAGATAGAGAGACAGATAGATATAGAAATATAGATAGAGATAGACAGATAGAGATAGATAGAGATAAAGATAGAAAGAGAGAGAGAGAGAGAGAGAGAGAGAGAGAGAGAGAGAGAGAGAGAGAGAGAGAGAGAGATCGGTAGATAGATAGAGATAGAGATAGATAGACAGATATAGAAATATAGATAGAGATAGATAGACAGATATAGAAATAAACATAGAAATAGATAGAAAGATAGATAGAGAGAGAGAGAGATAAATATAGAGATAGACAGATAGATAGATATAGATAGATAGATAAATAGATAGATAGATAGATAGATAGATAGATAGATAGATAGATAGATAAATAGATAGATAGATAGATAGATAGATAGATAGATAGATAGATAGATAGATAGATAGATAGACTCCACTCGCATAGTTTCCAACAGACTTCGCAACCTTCGAGGATGCCTGCCATAGATGTGGGTGAAACTTCAGGAGAGAATGCTCCTGGGACATGGCCACACAGCCCTGAAAACTCACAGCAACTTAGTATTAGATGGTAGTGAAAAGGCTGAGATGGTTTGGAGTGGAGGCTCTCCAGCTGCCCACCCCATTTGTAAGATAAATCCCACTTCTGTGGCCGGGGGTTGCCAGAGAAGAGGGTGGCCGCTGTCATGGGCCTCTCCACCCAGACCCAGACACGAAGCAGGCGCACTCCAGATCCTGCTTCCCAGGAGAGAGGCAGATTCTTACAAGGCGATAAGAATAGAAGTGGAGAAATGGCCAGGCCTGTGGGGAGGCGAGCTGGGTGGGCCTTTCCTCCCCCTGGCATGCCTCTTCTGGGCAGCTTAACTCGAGGGGGCATCTGCACTGTCAAAGTAATGCAAGTTGACACCACTTTCACTGCTCAAGCTCAATGCTATGGAATCTTAGGCGCTAAACATCCTATAGAACTACAGCTCCTCGGTTTCCATAACATTAAGCTATATTGCATTTAAAACAGTGCCAAACTGTATTCATTCAACAGTAGGTCAAGGTCAAGGTTTCCCCCTGACGTGAAGTCCAGTCGTGTCCCCGCCGGAGCAGTACCTATTGATCTACTCACGTTTGCATGTTTTCGATCTTAAAGTAAAGGTTTCCCCATGACATTAAGTCCAGTCGTGTCTGACTCTGGGGGTTGGGGCTCATCTCCATTCTAGGCAGAAGAGCCCGCGTTGTCCATAGACACCTCCAAGGTCATGTGGCCACTGGCATGACTGCATGGAGCGCTGTTACCTTCCCACCAGAGCAGTATCTATTGACGTACTCACACTTGCATTTCCATAGACACCTCCAAGGTCATGTGGCCACTGGCACAACTGCATGGAGCGCTATTACCTTCCCACCGGAGGGGTACCTATTGATCTACTCGCACTCTGGAGGTTGGTGCTCATCTCCATTTCTAAGCCGAAGAGCTGGTGTTGTTCGTAGACACCTCCAAGGTCATGTGCCCACTGGCAGGACTGCATGGAGCCCCGTTACCTTCTCGCTGGAGCAGTACCTATTGATCTACTCGCCCTCTGGGGGTTGGTGCTCATCTCCATTTCTAAGCCAAAGAGCCGGCATTGTCCGAAGACACCTCCAAGGTCATGTGGCCACTGGCATGACTGCATGGAGCAACGTTACCTTCCCACCTATTGATCTACTCACACTCTGGGGGTTGGTGCTCATCTCCATTCTAGGCAGAAGAGCCGGCGTTGTCCGTAGACACCTCCAAGGTCATGTGGCCACTGGCATTACTTCATGGAGTGCCAGTGTCACCTTCTTGCCGGAGCAGTACCTATTGATCTACTCACACTCTGGGGGTTGGGGCTCATCTCCATTCTAGGCAGAAGAGCCGGCGTTGTCCGTAGACACCTCCAAGGTCATGTGGTCACTAGCATGACTGCATGGAGTGCCAATGTTACCTTCTCGCCAGAGCAGTATCTATTGATCTACTCACATTGGCATGTTTTCGAACTGCTAGGTTGGCAGGAGCCGGAGCTAACTGTATTATTTTCCTGTATTTATTATTATTATTACATGTATTATTTTACTCTATTATTATTAAAAGGATACAGAAGCACATTGACATTGAAGAAGATGAGAATGATTTGATCAGAGGCAGAGAGTCTTATCTTAAATTAGAGCTTTATGTAAACATTCAAAAACATTTAACCTACTGACGCCTCAATTAATGTGATTTTATTGGTATCTGTTTTCATTTCTGAAATTGACCACCCTCGGCTTATACTGGTGTCAATGTTTTCCCAGGTTTTTTGTGGTAAAATTAGGTGCCTCGGCTTATATTCGGGTTGGCTTATACTTGAGTATATACGGTAAATTTATTGCTATCTCTGCTTGTACTGGGGTCAATGTTTTCCCAGGTTTTTTTGTGGTAAAATTAGGTACCTCGGCTTATATTAGGGTCGGCTTATACTCGAATATATACGGTAAATTTATTGCTATCTCGGCTTATACTGGAGTCAATGTTTTCCTAGTTTTTTTGTGATAAAATTAGGTGCCTCGGCTTATATTCGGGTTGGCTTATACTTGAGTATATACGGTAAATTTATTGCTATCTCTGCTTATACTGGAGTCAATGTTTTCCCAGGTTTTTTTGTGGTAAAATTAGGTGCCTCGGCTTATATTCGGGTCGGCTTATACTTGAGTATATATGGTAAATTTATTGGTATCTCGGCTTATACTGGAGTCAATGTTTTCCCAGTTTTTTTGTGGTAAAATTAGGTGCCTCGGCTTATATTCGGGTCGGCTTATATTCGAGCATATACGGTAAATTTATTGGTATCTTGGCTTATACTGGAGTCAATGTTTTCCCAGTTTTTTTGTGGTAAAATTAGGTGCCTCGTCTTATATTAGGGTCGGCTTATACTCGAATATATACGGTAAATTTATTGCTATCTCGGCTTATACTGGAGTCAATGTTTTCCTAGTTTTTTTGTGATAAAATTAGGTGCCTCGGCTTATATTCGGTTGGCTTATACTTGAGTATATACGGTAAATTTATTGCTATCTCTGCTTATATTGGAGTCAATGTTTTCCCAGTTTTTTGTGGTAAAATTAGGTGCCTCGGCTTATATTCGGGTTGGCTTATACTTGAGTATATACGGTAAATTTATTGCTATCTCTGCTTATACTGGAGTCAATGTTTTCCCAGTTTTTTGTGGTAAAATTAGGTGCCTCGGCTTATATTTGGGTCGGCTTATATTCGAGCATATATGGTAAATTTATTGGTATCTTGGCTTATACTGGAGTCAATGTTTTCCCAGGTTTTTTTGTGGTAAAATTAGGTGCCTCGGCTTATATTTGGGTCGGCTTATACTCGAGTATATACGGTAAATTTATTGCTATCTCGGCTTATACTGGGGTCAATGTTTTCCCAGGTTTTTTTGTGGTAAAATTAGGTGCCTCGGCTTATATTCGGGTTGGCTTATACTCGAATATATACGGTAATAAATAAACGAATGGGGATTTTGGGAGCTATCGTTCAAAACATCATCCCAGATTCCCATTCTGCAAGACCAAGTATTTGTTGACAACTTTCTTCAAGATCCTGCTTCATGGAGGTGGATATATGAATGTACTTCTAGTCCCAAACTGCATGGAAAGTAAAGCAGAGAAATTTTAGGAATTGTTTAGACTGAGCTCAGTGGCTTGGAAAGTAGTTGGCATCCCGGTTGGACTTCTGAGTCACTCCAAACTGGCCGGACCGGACAAAGTTTACCTGAAGTTTGGAGACCACATCTGTCCTCAGGATTGCTTCTAAGAGACCTTTCATACTACAGAATAGGTGATTCCACCATCACAACGTCCTATTAATTCCTGGGATTTGCAGTTTAGTTCTCAACTAGAGAACTCCTAGTGCATCACCAGACTACAAATTCAATGATTTTGCCAGAGGCTTCTATGAAGATTAAATTTAATAAATTTATAAATTTTATAATTATATAATAATAATAATAATAATAATAATAATAATAATAATAATAATAATAATATAATATATAATACTTATATTGTGCTATACTAATAATATAATATATTGTATGTATATATTAACTCGTAAGCCGCCTTGAGGGGATAGAAATGTAGTAAATAATAATAATAATAATAATAATAATAATAATAATAATAAATAAATAAATACAATTGGGAGTATTGTATTGTATGCCAGGGATGGCAACCCAGTCTTCTTTCACTTTTAATTATATTCTCCAGACTACGTGGATGACTATGCCGCACACTGGTTTAATAATAATAATAAGAAGAATAAGAATAATAATAAATAAAATAATACAATTGGAGTATTGTATTGTGTCCCAGGGATGGCAACCTAGTCTTCTTTCACTTTGAATTATATTCTCCAGACTACGTGGATGACTATGCCACACACTGGTTTAATAATAATAATAATTAATAAAATAATACAATTGGAGTATTGTAGTGTATGCCAGGGATGGCAACCTAGTCTTCTTTCACTTTGAATTATATTCTCCAGACTACGTGGATGACTATGCAACACACTGGTTTAATAATAATAATAATATTATTAATAATAATAAATAAAATAATACAATTGGAATATTGCATTGTGTGCCAGGGATGGCAACCCAGTCTTCTTTCACTTTGAATTATATTCTCCAGTCTATGCGGATGACTATGCCACACACTGGTTTAATAATAATAATAATAATAATAATAATAATAATAATAATAATAATAATAATAAATAAAATAATACGAAATCCAATATTAATAATAATAATAATAATAATAATAATAATAATAATAATAATAAAATAATAATACAATTGGAGTATTGTATTGTATGCCAGGGATGGCAACCTAGTCTTCTTTCACTCTGAATAACATTTTTTCAAACTACACAAATGACTATGCAACACACACTGGTTTTATTGACAGTTTATACAATTTGTGAAGGCCGTGTACATTTTTGTAAAAAATTGCATTCCGTTTTTTTCCCCCGTAAAAACAAAACAAAATCCAAAAAAAAGAAAGAGGACAAATGTACACAACAAATAGGGAACTTTGACCCCTTTGGCTGTCATTACGCTTTGTAATTAATTACTAATTATTACACAGTGCAGAAGGGAATTTTGGAAGCGGGAGCGGGGAAGAGAAGCCGGGGAAGAGACAGAAACATCCTTCATTTATTATTATATTTATAATATTTATATATTTATATGTATCATCATTATATATATATAAACATAGGGGAAACTTTGCCTTGCCGCCGGGATGGTTGCTCCACAAAGCTCTCTCTGTCTGTCCATTGACGACACATGTCCATCATGTTAATACTGATTTCTTTGACCAAGGCTGCTGTTGGGTTTTATTAAGAAGGTTCGAATAAATAAAAGCGTGAGCCTTGTCAGTCTTTTGGTGTCACCTTTCTTTCTCAAAGTGCTTCTCTTTGTCATTTTGGGACTTGCTATTTGGAGTCCAAAGGGAAACCTGGAGAAACTTCATGGAAGGACGTTGCTACTCAATATATTGGTCTCATGTCCTATGAGAAACTTGGAGAAACTTCATGGAAGGACTTTGCTACTCAATATATTGGTCCCACATCCTAGGAGAAACCTGGAGAAACTTCATGGAAGGACAACTCAATATATTGGTCTCACGTCCTATGAGAAACCTGGAGAAACTTCATGGAAGGACAACTCAATATATTGGTCTCACATCCTATGAGAAACCTGGAGAAACTTCATGGAAGGACAACTCAATATATTGGTCTCACATCCTATGAGAAACCTGGAGAAACTTCATGGAAGGACTTTGCTACTCAATATATTGGTCTCACGTCCTATGAGAAACCTGGAGAAACTTCATGGAAGGACAACTCAATATATTGGTCCCACGTCCTATGAGAAACCTGGAGAAACTTCATGGAAGGACAACTCAATATATTGGTCCCACGTCCTATGAGAAACCTGGAGAAACTTCATGGAAGGACTTTGCTACTCAATATATTGTCCTTGGTGTGTTTTGTTCCACTTTTCAACCCAATCTCAATTTGAGGAGCAAAATATTGGGAGAAATTCCTTCATTGCCCTGAAACAGAGGTTAAATATAGTTTTTGTTCACTCCCAAACATGAGAAGATACTCCCCGAAACCAATATCTTACAGAAAGGACATTTCTTGAAGCCCAAGCTGACTTGTTTGTTCCTACGTCCTTCAGCAAATCTTTCTAAAATCCCTTGTGTGGGTTTGTTCCAGGAGTGTTTAAGACTGCAAAAAGAAAATACACATTGGGCCGGATGCCTCTGGAAAGTAAGGAGACATCACACCCTGAAGTAGTTCTTGGAAGCATCACCAGATCTCAATTCTGGATGGAAACAGAGGTCCATGAATGGAGGAGAACTTTGGCCATCCATCCTTGGTCCTCTGGTGTCTTTGTCCACGTTTCATTTAAGGTAGGTGAAGGTTTCCCCCAACATCAAGTCTAGTTGAGTCCGACTCTCAAGGTTGGTGCTCATCTCCGTTTCACGTTGTCCGTAGACACCTCCAAGGTCATGTGGCCAGCATGACTCCGTGGAGCGCCTTTCCATAGACACCTCAAATATGTATATACCTCATCTCTCTCCTCTTTGGAGGTCCTTCCAAGAAGGTTGCAAGAAGTCCCCTGGTCTTGCATGGTCTTCTCTTTGGTCACTGGAGACTCGGCTGCTCCCAACCCTGCCGTCACATCACACAAGGCTTGATGTCTTGATAAGTCACTTGCTGGTGGTAGTAGGAGCCGGTGCCTCCGGAATGCATGGAAGAGGAGGCCATGGCGTTGATGGAGAAGACAAACTCCTTCCGGTCGCACATGCTGGGCGATTGAGAATGGTACCGGATGCCTGGAAGAAAAGCAGAGAGGAGATGTCAGCATGGTGCGGAGGAGGAGGATGACGAAGAAGAAGAAGAAGAAAAAGAAGAAGAGGGAGAGGGAGACGAGGAAGAGGAGGAGGTGGATTTGGAGGTGGAGGTGGAGATGGAGATGAAGATAGAGATGGAGGAAAAGATGGAGATGGAAGAGGAGATGGAGAAGAAGATGGAGATGGAGATGAGGAGGAGATGGAGATGATGAGGAGATGGAGATGGAGGAGGAGATAAAAAGATGGAGATGGAAGAGAAGATGGAGAAGTAGATGGAGATGGAGCTGAGGAGGAGATGGAGATGGAGATGGAGGAAGAGATGGAGATGGAGATGGAAGAGGAGGTGGAGAAGTAGATGGAGATGGAGGAAGAGATGGAGATGAGGAGGAGATGGAGATGGAAGAGGAGATGGAGATGGAGGAGGAGATGGAGATGGAAGAGGAGATGGAGATGGAGATGGAGATAGAAGAGGAGATGGAAATGAGGAGAAGGAGAAGGTCTGCATCAGCCTAGAGTTCAATACATATATGACTCCTTGCTGTTCACACAACTTGTTCCATGCACAAAATTATTGGCGTTGATCTTGTGTGTATGTTGTTATATGTATTTCATCAGTGTTGTATTTTATCTGTATTTCTTATATGTATTTTAATAGTGTTGTATTTTATCTGTCTTTTCTTATATGTATTTTAATAGTGTTGTATTTTATCTGTCTTTCTTATATGTATTTTAATAGTGTTGTATTTTATCTGTCTGCCTTAACCGTGTTGTACCTCACCTTGCACCACAAGGACAGGCAGGTATCAAACAAATGTATCATTATTATTATTTTTATCGTTATTGTTAGTAGCAGTAGTATTGATTATGATGAAGATAATACAGGGAGTTCCAAATGTCCCAAGGGAAAAAAAACTGATATTATATAGATAGATAGATATTTTGTACTCTCAGATATACAACCCATATTTAAAATATTTTTGAAGACATTGCAAAGGAGGTCCTCCCATTTGGAAACAATGCCACAGAAGAAACAAATACAGGCCCACACCCCTCTGGTTGCATGCATTGCAGAACAGAGCGCATGGTTCACATTTGTAGCATCTTCTTCTAGCCTGTCGAGACTACAAATCCCATTACTCCCTGGCCACCATGCAAATAATGCCGCTGGAGAAACAAATACAGGCCTACACCGCTCTGGATGTGTGCATTGCAGAACAGAGCCCATGGTTCACATTTGTAGTATACTCTGATTGCTGGTCGAGACTACAAATCCCATCACTCCCTAGCCAAACAGAGCAAATGCTCAACACAGTTTCATTGCTATGGTCTCTTCCAGCAATTTTGCAAAGAAAAGGTGGATCTAGGTTAGGAAAAGGCCTGTTGGCCATCCAAAAGTGGCTCAATTGTGCCATTTCCTTAAAGCAGAGGCAGAACTGAACCCATATATCTATATATATAAAAGGGTAATGAAATTTCGGCCGAGGACAAAACAACAAAACTACACATCCCAGAAACACTAAACTTGGCAGCACAACCCCTCATCCATGCCTCTACGTTCATACAACAACAAGAAAAGAAAAATAAAGTCCTAATTAGAGGGAGAGGAATAATTGTTTTTATCCAATTGCTGCCAGTTAGAAGGCTAAGCTCCGCCCACTTGGTCTCCTAGCAACCCACTCAGCCCAGGGGACAGGCAGAGTTAGGCCTCACTTAGGCCTCTTCCACACTGCCTATAAAATACAGATTATCTGATTTGAACTG
>NW_026943820.1:1655000-1677500 GCF_035594765.1 Anolis carolinensis
GTTAGCAATAGGCAACTAGATCATTAAGTTTCTCTTTTATTTCAACAGGATCCAATGGCTGCAAAAGTCTAACTTACATTTTCCCCCTTACTAGTTGTTTTTCACATTCCTTTCATTCTTTTATTTTTTTTAAGGAAGAAATTTCTGCTTCCCAAATACATTTTCCCTGCATTCAAATGAATACACAAATACAAAGAGAGAGAAAGAGGAAAATAGCTTTCCAAGCTTTGCATCTGAAATCCTTCCATTGAAAGAAAGGGAGGAAAGATTGAGAGGAGGAACTTGCTTTTATTTTTGAAAAGCCACATTAGTGAAATTGAAAGACTGTCTTTTCTTCATATATATATATATATATATATATATATATATGTTTGGTTTCTGTATATTATCTACCTTGGTGAGCTTTTATAGATGGCTTTGCTATTGATCAGGTCCCTTTGGGAGTTGGATCATTTGGAGAGTCAAATGTTGGTCAATCCCATTGGTTCAAATATGTCTAATTTAATAATAATAATAATAATAATTATTATTATTATTATTTATTTATTTACCACATTTATATCCCACCCTTCTCACCCCGAAGGAGACACAAATCATATGTACACACAATATAATTATATGGATCTCGACTCAATCTAATGCGGATTCAACGTATCTACTTTTATTATTATTATTATTATTATTATTATTATTATTATTATTATTATCATTAATTGCGACATTTATATCCCACCATTCTCACCCCGAAGGAGACACAAATCATATGTACACACAATATAATTATATGGATCTCGACTCAATCTAATGGGGATTCAACGTATCTACTTTTATTATTATTATTATTATTATTATTATTATTATTATTATTAATTGCGACATTTATATCGCACCCTTCTCACCCCAAGGAGACTCAGTGCGGCTTACAAATCGTATGTACACACAATATAATTACATGGATCTTGACCCAATATAATGCGGATTCAATATATCTACTTTTATTATTATTATTATTATTAATTAATTAATTAATTAATTGCGACATTTATATCCCGCCCTTCTCATCCCGAAGAGGACTCAGTGCAGCTTACAAATCATATGTACACACAATATAATTACATGGATCTTGACTCAATCTAATGCGGATTCAACGTATCTACTATTATTATTATTATTATTATTATTATTATTATTATTATTATTATTATTATTATTATTTTATTAATTAATTAATTAATTAATTGCGACATTTATATCCCGCCCTTCTCACCCCAAGGAGACTCAGTGCGGCTTACAAATCATATGTACACACAATATAATTACATGGATCTTGACCCAATATAATGCAGATTCAACGTATCTACTTTTATTATTTATTATTATTATTATTATTATTAATAATAATTTATTTGCGACATTTATATCCCGCCCTTCTCACCCCGAAGGGGATTCAGTGCGGCTTGCAGATTATAAGTACATACATACAATATATTTTATTATATTATATTATATTATATTATGGATCTCGATTCAATATAATGCGGATTCAAAAAGAAATGTAGACCGGAGAGAGGAAATCCGCGTTAGGAAAGGGCTTTTCGCCCCTCTTTTTTCCTCCAATTCGATTCCTCCAAAGGAAGGGAAACCAAGGCGTCTTTTCCCCCTTTTTCCTTCTCTCTCTTTCTCTCCAAAATCCACAAACTCTGGGTTCAAATCCCAGCTCACCCCGCGAAAGGCATTGAGTGACATTAAATAGGAAAGTCAAATGGAAACTCAGCACCCAACAACACAACCTTTTGCCGTTACAACCCCTCGGTTTTATTTCATTTACAAAAAGGCTTGAAGGAGAAACGCAGAGAAAGGAGAATACAAGCAGGCGACATTATTATTATTATTATTATTATTATTATTATTATTATTATTATTATTATTATACTTTATTTGTTGACTGCCTTATCTCCCAGAAGGGACTCAGGGCGGTCTGCAAATACAGTTGTATTATTATTATTATTATTATTATTATTATTATTATTATTATTATTATTATTATATAATCCCCACTTGCCTAGTTTCCAACAAACCTCACAACCTCTTGAGGATGCCTGCCGCAGATGTGTGCGAAACGACAGGAGAGAATGCTTCAGACAACGCGGGAAAACTCACAGCAACGCAATATAATAATAATAATAATAATAATAATAATAATAATAATAATTTTTATCCCACCCTTCTCACCCGAGAGGGGACTCAGGGCAGATTATTATTATTATTATTATTATTATTATTATTATTATTCTACATAAAGTTTAAAAAAAAGTTGCGGGAAAAGTTGGCATTAACAAGAAAGAAGAGCGAAAAGTGAGACCAGGAGAGGAATGAAAGCATGCTATTATTATTATTATTATTATTATTATTATTACTATACTACTATTACTGTTGATTAAGTATCCCTTATCCAAAATGCTTGGGGACCCGTCGTGATAGCTATGTTAGTGTGGTTATTATTATTATTATTATTATTAAAGTTTTTTATTTAATAAAGTTACTATAAGTTTGTATTTTTGTTTTGATTTGGTTTGGTTTGTTTCTATTGTTTATCATGGCATTGAATTTTGCCATGTTTTGTTGGAAACCACCCTGAGTCCCCAATGAGGAGATAGGGCGGGTTATAAATAAAGTATTATTGTTATTTTTGCTGTTGTTGTCGTCGTTGTTGTTGTTGTTGTTATTATTTAAAGCTGTGGGAGAAGATAATTATGATTATTGATTAAGTGTTTCCTTTTTCAAAACGCTGGTGACCAATGATGGCTGTAGCATTATTATTATTATTATTATTATTATTATTATTATTATTATTTCACATAAAGTCAAAAAATAAGTTGTGGGAGAGAACAACAAGAGGAGAAGAAAGAGCTGAAAGTAAGGCCATATTTGATAAAAAATACTATCAATATTTCGCCTTCCAACACTATTCTTTCTGCTCAGGTCCCATTGATTGGGAAACATTGACTTTCTATTAGAGGGACTTCTAATAACCGGAAAGTATTGGAATTATCATCATCAACAACAACTAAAGTCTCCCCGATTTTCCTGGGAGAAATATATTGTTTTTGGTCTGAATCAATAAATAATAATAATAATAATAATAATTTATTTCTAGACCGCCCTCCCTCCCCAGAGGGACTCAGGATGGCTAACATACAAAATGGCAAATATTCAATGTCACAACTATTTCACTAATATCAAAAGTATAAAAGGACAATAACATACTCATTATAATAAAAATTCCAAATTAGAAAAAAAACAATAAATTTAAACATGACACTCAGTAAATCAAGAGGAATTCTCCTCTGCTCCATTTTACTTAAGTCTCCCTACTTAATAGTAATTTGCTGTCATAGTAAATTCTGCATTTTATCCCTTTTGGGGACATTATTATTATTATTATTATTAGGTATTAATATTATTAAAGCGCTCCGAAAATCCCATTTACTAATCTCCAATTGTCAGTTATTAGGAAATAAGGCTTGTTTTCGCCTGGAAGGAGTCCGTTGTATTTTCACCTAGATATCAAAATAATAAGGCATTTTGTAGTTTTCCAAAATTCGAATTCGTTTCTGAGCAAGGAAACTTCGGACCCTGAAACCAAAACCTCCTCCTTCGATAAATAGAAGTATTTTAGATCTCTCCCTTTCCATTCCGTCTTTGTTGCAAAGTTCGCCAACTTTTTCAAAACTTTTGGAAAACTTTGGTGAAGAGCCTTAACACATAGCCGCAAAGGACAAAAAATAACCGGTTTTTTTTTTCTCTCTCTCTCTCTGTTTTCAAACCTCTTGAATTTTCCGGGCTCCTCTTTTAGGGAATGGGGAGAAAAATAAATAAATCACGGAAGGCATTAAAAATAGAAGCGAAGTAAGGATTTGCCCATGACGCAGGCCCCAGGCAGCATCATTTTGTGGAACTTCTGCCAGGAATCTCGCATCTCCACTTTCTTTTCAGAGAAAATAGAAACATTGTGGACTGTTTTGCAAATGGGTGCATATTTCATAGACTTTGCAACTCAATTCCAAGCAAACTGGAACACAGTCTGGAGAATGAACCTACTTCCAGAAAAAAAAATCCAGATTTTAAGCAGCAAAGACCACTCAATATCAGTATTTCCATCGTCTTATCTGTTCGGCTTTTGGTCATAGGCACATGTTTATAACGTGTGTATCAATTGGTGCGCTGACATATTATTATTATTATTATTATTATTATTATTATTAGTAGTAGTAGTAGTAGTAGTAGTAGTAACTGGAAAGTCTAGATTTGAAGCAGCAAATACCACTCAATATCAATATTTCCATCGTCTTATCTGTTTTTGGTCATATGCACATGTTTATAACGTGTGTATCAATTGGTGCACTGACACATTATTATTATTATTATTATTATTATTATTATTATTATTATTATTAATAGTAGTAGTAGTAGTAGCAGTAGTAACTGGAAAGTCCAGATTTGAAGCAGCAAATACCACTCAATATCAATATTTCCATCGTCTTATCTGTTTTTGGTCATATGCACATGTTTATAACGTGTGTATCAATTGGTGCACTGACACATTATTATTATTATTATTATTATTATTATTATTATTATTAATAGTAGTAGTAGTATCAGTAGTAGTAACTGGAAAGTCCAGATTTGAAGCAGCAAATACAACTCAATATCAATATTTCCATCGTCTTATCTGTTTTTGGTCATATGCACATGTTTATAACGTGTGTATCAATTGGTGTGCTGTCACATTCATAATAATAATAATAATAATAATAATAATAATAACAACTTGAAAGTCCCGATTTGAAGCAGCAAAGACCACCCAATATCAATATTTCCATGGTCTTATCTGTTCGGTTTTTGCGTGTATCAATTGGTGCACTGACACTTTAATAATAATAATAACAACAATAATACAAAATCCAGAATATCTATCTTGTTTGCTGTGTCAGACTATAATAATAATAATAATAAGAAGAAGAAGAAGAAGAAGAAGAAGAAGAAGAAGAAGAAGAAAGTCCAGATTTGAAGGCAGCAAAGACAACTCAATATAAATATTTCCATGGTCTTATATGTTCGGTTTTTGGTCATTACAACTTGTGTATCAATTGGTGCACTGACACATTAGTAGTAATAATAATAATAATAATAATAATAATAATAATAATAATACATCACACAGTCCTGAATGCTTGGGAAGTGTTCGACTTGTGATTTTGTGAAAAAGAAATCCAGCATATAGATCCCCTTTGCTGTGTTTTTATGTCAATAATAGTAGTAGTAGTAATAATAATAATGATGATGTGAGATATATTACTATTACTATATTTATACTCCACATTTCTCTCTTGACTTGTAATGCCTTATGATGGAACAGTTTCCTACCTAAATTATAGAGTCTTCTCCTGACCTCTAGACTCCTTCACTTTTCTGGTTGGTGCCAATGGTGGCCAATGGTCACCCACAGGATGCCAGTCCCAGTATGTGCCCATGTTCCATATTGAAACTGTTCCCACTTTGGATTACTTTCCATTACTTCTACCCTCAAATTATGAGCCTTTTCAGGGCAAGGATTCACACTTTGCTAAGGAGAAGGCCTGGGTCTTGCCCTGGTTGGAGGGCTGGAGGAAAAGTGTGCGAGATGTGGAGTCAAGCTCAGTAGGAACTTGCATCAAGACACACTCTTGATCAAGGAAACAAAAAAAGTCCAGCCAAGAAATATGTGTCTTGGCATCAGGACAACTTGGAGGCAGCTGAAAGATCCATAACAACAACAACAACAACAACAACAACAACAACAACAACAAGGAAGACCAAGGTTGCTTCTTGTGCCTTCAAGTCATGAGTTTCAGGGTTGTTGTATGTCTTTCGGGCTGTGTGCCCATGTTCCGCCCACATCTATGGCAGGCATCCTCAGAGGTTGTGAGGCATGGAGAGACTAGGCAAGGAAGGTAAATATATATCTGTGTGGAGTCCAGGGTGTGACAAGAGTCCTTTGTCATTTGGAAGCCAGAGTTAATGTTGCAGTTAATCACCCTAATTAGCATTGGAAAGGTTTGTCTCTTGCTTGGAGGGCATCCTTTGTTCAGAGTCATTAACCGTCCTTGGGGCTCCTCTGCCCTCAGAGTGTTGCTTTTATTTACTGTTCTGATTTTTGAGTTTTTTAATACTGGCAGCCAGATTTTGTTCATTTTCATGGTTTCTTCCTTTCTGTTGAAGTTGTCCACATGCTTGTGGATTTCAATGGCTTCTCTGTGTCGTCTGACATGATAGTTGTTGGAGTGGTCCAGCATTTATGTGTTCTCAAATAATATCCTGTGTTATATAATTTGAGAACACAGAAATAATATAATTTCTGTGTTCTCAAATAATATAATTCCAACTGACAAAGGACTCTTGTCACACCCTGGACTCTCCACAGATATATATTTACCTTCCTTGCCTAGTTTCTCCATGCCTCACAACCTCTGAGGGTGCCTGCCATAGATGTGGGAGAAACGTCAGGAGAGAATACGTCTGGAACATGGCCACACAGCCCGAAAGACATACAACAACCCTGTTGTATGTCGAAGGCCATGAAAGCCTTCGACAACACATTGAACCATGGGTTTGCTGGGGCTGAGAGTGTGTGACTCGCCCAAAGTTATCCAATAGGTTTCCATGGACAAGTGGATACTCAAACCCTAGTTTTCAAACCACTAGGCCACTCTGGTTGCCCCAAAACCTGATATGGGACAACTGGAACCTCTTTTCAAAGGCAAAGAATTATAGAATTATAGAGTTGGAAGAGACCTCATGGGCCATCCAGTCCAAGAGGCAGGAAAATTGCATTTAACGCACCCCAACAGATGGCCATCCAGCCTCTGTTTAAAAGCCTCTAAAGAAGGAGCCTCCACCACACTCCGCAGCAGGGAGTTCCACTGCTGAACATCCTGAAGAAATCAAGGAGGGTAGTTTGGGGGCAAAAATTATTGTTTTTAATTTGATGTTTTAATTCTGTGTTGTGTTTTTTTTTTTTCGCCTATTGTGTATATTTTATTATTGGTTTTTGTTTTTGTCCTTTGATGTTTTATATTTTATCATTGTTTGTATTTTGA
This sequence comes from Anolis carolinensis, assembly GCF_035594765.1. Lineage (NCBI taxonomy): Eukaryota > Metazoa > Chordata > Lepidosauria > Squamata > Anolidae > Anolis > Anolis carolinensis. Next base: position 1,662,140 of record NW_026943820.1, read on the forward strand.
TTTCGCTGTAAGCCCTCCGGAGTCCCCTTGGGGGAGATGGAAGCGGGATATAAATAAAATTATTGTTATTATTATTATTTAAAATTATAATAGTTTGGCCAGCTGAGAGCCCAACCCTGGCCTTGTGGGCCTCATCCAGACCCAGGCCTGGGCTTTGTCCTCTCATATTGAAAACATTCGGGTTCATTGACTACAAATGAGAGCAAATCTAGGGACAGAAAAAGAACTGGTTGTATCCATTGGATTGTAAGACTTCTGCTAAGTTAGACTAAGATTTGAGACATTTGTGTGCCTTCCTAGGTCTAAGGAAACCATTCTCAGTCTATCAAATGATACCATATTAAGGTGGTATCATATTCACCTAATAACGTAGCAAGGGATTGGTGTCACTTTCTTTCTTTCATAGACTGAGGAGGGATTGCTTAAATAAGTAAGTAAACATACAATATAACAGAAATAATTCAATATCTAGAATGTATACTTATTTATGCGATTCCTCATAGACCGAGGAGGGATCGCCTAAGTAAGTAAGTAAGTAAATTTACAATATAATATAGAAATAATTCAATATCTAGAATGTACATTTGCTTACTTACTTAGGTGAGGAGGGATTGCCTAAGTAAGTAAGTATACAATATAATATAGAAATAATGCAGTATCTAATTATTGTTAATTATCTACTCACAGATTGTGTTATTGTGTACTCAATTAAGTTTGTAAAGAAGGTGAATCGATACTTTAGAAATAATTCAATATCTAGAATGTATACTTACTTACTTAGACGATCCCAGTAAGTAAGTCTACAATATAATATAGAGATAATTCAATATCTAGAATGTGTACTTACTTACTTAGACGATCCCAGTAAGTAAGTCTACAATATAATATAGAGATAATTCAATATCTAGAATGTATACTTACTTACTTAGACGATCCCAGTAAGTAAGTCTACAATATAATATAGAGATAATTCAATATCTAGAATGTGTACTTACTTACTTACTTAGGCAATTCCAGTAAGTCTACAATATAATATAGAGATAATTCAATGTCTAGAATGTATACTTACTTACTTAGACAATCCCAGTAAGTATACAATATAATATAGAAATAATTCAATATCTAGAATGTATACTTACTTACTTAGACAATCCCAGTAAGTATACAATATAATATAGAAATAATTCAATATCTAGAATGTATACTTACTTACTTAGGCAATTCCAGTAAGTCTACAATATAATATAGAAATAATTCAATGTCTAGAATGTATACTTACTTAGGCAATTCCAGTAAGTCTACAATATAATATAGAAATAATTCAATGTCTAGAATGTATACTTACTTAGGCAATTCCAGTAAGTCTACAATATAATATAGAAATAATTCAATATCTAGAATGTATACTTACTTATATACATTAAGTATATAATGTCTAGAATGTATACTAATTTACAATCCTGTGTAGACCGAGGAGGGATTGCCTAAGTAAGTAAGTATATAATATATTCTATATCTAGAATGCATACATACAACAGATGTTAATTATCTACTCACAGATTGTGTTATTATGTACTCAATAAAAATAGGAAGTTGTCAAAATGTGCAGGATGGGGGGAATTTGACCTGGATGGCAGGTGGAAACTGAGCAAACTAGGGATGTCTATTGTCTAATGATCCAAAGAAACCTTGGGACAGGAGCAAAGCATCTAAGATTTCAACCCAAATGGTTCAGCAGATTCCCCTGGTTGGCCTACTCAAGTCATGTACAAAGTGTGCTCTGTAAGTACAGTGTGGTGTTTGGAGGAGAAGTTGGGGGTCAAGGTGGTCATCACAAGCTTGGCGCATGGGTTGCTAAACCATTTGTGTGATGGGAAGATGTACAAGTAGAAGTCTTCAACACCGAGTCCCATCAGGACAACTTGTGCTTGGCTGACAACTTCTTGCTAACAGTGGAAAACGCCTTGATGAGAAAGGAAATCAGAAGGAAACAGAAAGGAACTTCTGCCAATGGTGGAAAACATTGTCCTTTGTGGATTTCAAGAAGGAGCAAGGATTCAGGACCTGGGAAGGACCTTTGCACCATGGTGGTCATTTCAGAGTTTTGTTGGGATCTCGTCCCAGATCAGTATCTAATGATTGCTAAGTGCAAGGCCTCCCTGAATCCCCCCTGGGGTGAGAAGGACGGGATATAAATGACTGAAATTATTATTATGACACAAAGACAGAGTGTTACACAGCTGAATTTCGTATCACAGAATCACAAGTCACGTTTAGGACTGTGTGATGTACATTATTATTATTATTATTATTATTATTATTATTATTATTATGTATATTATTATGTATATTATTATTATGTATAATATTATTATTACTATTATTATACAAAGACAGAGTGTGACACAGCAAACCAGATCTATATGCTGGATTTCGTATCACAAAATCACAAGTCGAACACTTCCCAAGTGTTTAGGACTGTGTGATGTACATTATTATGTTGTTGTTGTTGTTGTTGTGATTATTCTTATTAGTAGTAGTAGTATGTATATTATTATTATGTATAATATTATTATTATTACTATTATTATACAAAGACACAGCAAACAAGATCTATATGCTGGATTTCGTATCACAAAATCACAAGTCGAATACTTCCCAAGTGTTTTGGATTGTGTGATGTACATTATTATTATGTATATTATTATGTATATTATTATGTATATTATTATGTATATTATTACTACTACTACTATGTTGTTGTTGTTGTTGTTGTGATGATGATGATGATGATTATTATTATGACAGTGGAGAAAGTCTCCAGTGTGAGGAGGATGGAGAATATCCCTTCCCTAAAGATTCCTCTCCCTTCCTGTGGTCTCAGCTATTATTATTACTATTATTATTATTATTTTATTGTATGACACAGCAAACAAGATAGATATGCTGGATTTCGTATCACAGAATCACAAGTCGAACACTTCCCAAGTGTCTAGGACTGTGTGATTTATTATTATTATTATTATTATTATTATTATTATTATTATTATTATTATTATTATTTTATGACACAGCAAAGGAGATCTATATGCTGGATTTCGTATCACAAAATCACAAGTCGAACACTCCCTAAGTGTTTAGGACTGTGTGGTGTATTTTCGGATGATGCACGCAGATCCCAGTAGGGTGGCCTTTATTATTATTATTATTATTATTATTATTATTATTATTATTATTATTAATAGTAGTAGTAGTAGTAGCAGTAGTAACTGGAAAGTCCAGATTTGAAGCAGCAAATACCACTCAATATCAATATTTCCATCGTCTTATCTGTTTTTGGTCATATGCACATGTTTATAACGTGTGTATCAATTGGTGCACTGACACATTATTATTATTATTATTATTATTATTATTATTATTATTAATAGTAGTAGTAGTATCAGTAGTAGTAACTGGAAAGTCCAGATTTGAAGCAGCAAATACAACTCAATATCAATATTTCCATCGTCTTATCTGTTTTTGGTCATATGCACATGTTTATAACGTGTGTATCAATTGGTGTGCTGTCACATTCATAATAATAATAATAATAATAATAATAATAATAACAACTTGAAAGTCCCGATTTGAAGCAGCAAAGACCACCCAATATCAATATTTCCATGGTCTTATCTGTTCGGTTTTTGCGTGTATCAATTGGTGCACTGACACTTTAATAATAATAATAACAACAATAATACAAAATCCAGAATATCTATCTTGTTTGCTGTGTCAGACTATAATAATAATAATAATAAGAAGAAGAAGAAGAAGAAGAAGAAGAAGAAGAAGAAGAAGAAAGTCCAGATTTGAAGGCAGCAAAGACAACTCAATATAAATATTTCCATGGTCTTATATGTTCGGTTTTTGGTCATTACAACTTGTGTATCAATTGGTGCACTGACACATTAGTAGTAATAATAATAATAATAATAATAATAATAATAATAATAATACATCACACAGTCCTGAATGCTTGGGAAGTGTTCGACTTGTGATTTTGTGAAAAAGAAATCCAGCATATAGATCCCCTTTGCTGTGTTTTTATGTCAATAATAGTAGTAGTAGTAATAATAATAATGATGATGTGAGATATATTACTATTACTATATTTATACTCCACATTTCTCTCTTGACTTGTAATGCCTTATGATGGAACAGTTTCCTACCTAAATTATAGAGTCTTCTCCTGACCTCTAGACTCCTTCACTTTTCTGGTTGGTGCCAATGGTGGCCAATGGTCACCCACAGGATGCCAGTCCCAGTATGTGCCCATGTTCCATATTGAAACTGTTCCCACTTTGGATTACTTTCCATTACTTCTACCCTCAAATTATGAGCCTTTTCAGGGCAAGGATTCACACTTTGCTAAGGAGAAGGCCTGGGTCTTGCCCTGGTTGGAGGGCTGGAGGAAAAGTGTGCGAGATGTGGAGTCAAGCTCAGTAGGAACTTGCATCAAGACACACTCTTGATCAAGGAAACAAAAAAGTCCAGCCAAGAAATATGTGTCTTGGCATCAGGACAACTTGGAGGCAGCTGAAAGATCCATAACAACAACAACAACAACAACAACAACAACAACAACAACAAGGAAGACCAAGGTTGCTTCTTGTGCCTTCAAGTCATGAGTTTCAGGGTTGTTGTATGTCTTTCGGGCTGTGTGCCCATGTTCCGCCCACATCTATGGCAGGCATCCTCAGAGGTTGTGAGGCATGGAGAGACTAGGCAAGGAAGGTAAATATATATCTGTGTGGAGTCCAGGGTGTGACAAGAGTCCTTTGTCATTTGGAAGCCAGAGTTAATGTTGCAGTTAATCACCCTAATTAGCATTGGAAAGGTTTGTCTCTTGCTTGGAGGGCATCCTTTGTTCAGAGTCATTAACCGTCCTTGGGGCTCCTCTGCCCTCAGAGTGTTGCTTTTATTTACTGTTCTGATTTTTGAGTTTTTTAATACTGGCAGCCAGATTTTGTTCATTTTCATGGTTTCTTCCTTTCTGTTGAAGTTGTCCACATGCTTGTGGATTTCAATGGCTTCTCTGTGTCGTCTGACATGATAGTTGTTGGAGTGGTCCAGCATTTATGTGTTCTCAAATAATATCCTGTGTTATATAATTTGAGAACACAGAAATAATATAATTTCTGTGTTCTCAAATAATATAATTCCAACTGACAAAGGACTCTTGTCACACCCTGGACTCTCCACAGATATATATTTACCTTCCTTGCCTAGTTTCTCCATGCCTCACAACCTCTGAGGGTGCCTGCCATAGATGTGGGAGAAACGTCAGGAGAGAATACGTCTGGAACATGGCCACACAGCCCGAAAGACATACAACAACCCTGTTGTATGTCGAAGGCCATGAAAGCCTTCGACAACACATTGAACCATGGGTTTGCTGGGGCTGAGAGTGTGTGACTCGCCCAAAGTTATCCAATAGGTTTCCATGGACAAGTGGATACTCAAACCCTAGTTTTCAAACCACTAGGCCACTCTGGTTGCCCCAAAACCTGATATGGGACAACTGGAACCTCTTTTCAAAGGCAAAGAATTATAGAATTATAGAGTTGGAAGAGACCTCATGGGCCATCCAGTCCAAGAGGCAGGAAAATTGCATTTAACGCACCCCAACAGATGGCCATCCAGCCTCTGTTTAAAAGCCTCTAAAGAAGGAGCCTCCACCACACTCCGCAGCAGGGAGTTCCACTGCTGAACATCCTGAAGAAATCAAGGAGGGTAGTTTGGGGGCAAAAATTATTGTTTTTAATTTGATGTTTTAATTCTGTGTTGTGTTTTTTTTTTTTCGCCTATTGTGTATATTTTATTATTGGTTTTTGTTTTTGTCCTTTGATGTTTTATATTTTATCATTGTTTGTATTTTGATTTCGCTGTAAGCCCTCCGGAGTCCCCTTGGGGGAGATGGAAGCGGGATATAAATAAAATTATTGTTATTATTATTATTTAAAATTATAATAGTTTGGCCAGCTGAGAGCCCAACCCTGGCCTTGTGGGCCTCATCCAGACCCAGGCCTGGGCTTTGTCCTCTCATATTGAAAACATTCGGGTTCATTGACTACAAATGAGAGCAAATCTAGGGACAGAAAAAGAACTGGTTGTATCCATTGGATTGTAAGACTTCTGCTAAGTTAGACTAAGATTTGAGACATTTGTGTGCCTTCCTAGGTCTAAGGAAACCATTCTCAGTCTATCAAATGATACCATATTAAGGTGGTATCATATTCACCTAATAACGTAGCAAGGGATTGGTGTCACTTTCTTTCTTTCATAGACTGAGGAGGGATTGCTTAAATAAGTAAGTAAACATACAATATAACAGAAATAATTCAATATCTAGAATGTATACTTATTTATGCGATTCCTCATAGACCGAGGAGGGATCGCCTAAGTAAGTAAGTAAGTAAATTTACAATATAATATAGAAATAATTCAATATCTAGAATGTACATTTGCTTACTTACTTAGGTGAGGAGGGATTGCCTAAGTAAGTAAGTATACAATATAATATAGAAATAATGCAGTATCTAATTATTGTTAATTATCTACTCACAGATTGTGTTATTGTGTACTCAATTAAGTTTGTAAAGAAGGTGAATCGATACTTTAGAAATAATTCAATATCTAGAATGTATACTTACTTACTTAGACGATCCCAGTAAGTAAGTCTACAATATAATATAGAGATAATTCAATATCTAGAATGTGTACTTACTTACTTAGACGATCCCAGTAAGTAAGTCTACAATATAATATAGAGATAATTCAATATCTAGAATGTATACTTACTTACTTAGACGATCCCAGTAAGTAAGTCTACAATATAATATAGAGATAATTCAATATCTAGAATGTGTACTTACTTACTTACTTAGGCAATTCCAGTAAGTCTACAATATAATATAGAGATAATTCAATGTCTAGAATGTATACTTACTTACTTAGACAATCCCAGTAAGTATACAATATAATATAGAAATAATTCAATATCTAGAATGTATACTTACTTACTTAGACAATCCCAGTAAGTATACAATATAATATAGAAATAATTCAATATCTAGAATGTATACTTACTTACTTAGGCAATTCCAGTAAGTCTACAATATAATATAGAAATAATTCAATGTCTAGAATGTATACTTACTTAGGCAATTCCAGTAAGTCTACAATATAATATAGAAATAATTCAATGTCTAGAATGTATACTTACTTAGGCAATTCCAGTAAGTCTACAATATAATATAGAAATAATTCAATATCTAGAATGTATACTTACTTATATACATTAAGTATATAATGTCTAGAATGTATACTAATTTACAATCCTGTGTAGACCGAGGAGGGATTGCCTAAGTAAGTAAGTATATAATATATTCTATATCTAGAATGCATACATACAACAGATGTTAATTATCTACTCACAGATTGTGTTATTATGTACTCAATAAAAATAGGAAGTTGTCAAAATGTGCAGGATGGGGGGAATTTGACCTGGATGGCAGGTGGAAACTGAGCAAACTAGGGATGTCTATTGTCTAATGATCCAAAGAAACCTTGGGACAGGAGCAAAGCATCTAAGATTTCAACCCAAATGGTTCAGCAGATTCCCCTGGTTGGCCTACTCAAGTCATGTACAAAGTGTGCTCTGTAAGTACAGTGTGGTGTTTGGAGGAGAAGTTGGGGGTCAAGGTGGTCATCACAAGCTTGGCGCATGGGTTGCTAAACCATTTGTGTGATGGGAAGATGTACAAGTAGAAGTCTTCAACACCGAGTCCCATCAGGACAACTTGTGCTTGGCTGACAACTTCTTGCTAACAGTGGAAAACGCCTTGATGAGAAAGGAAATCAGAAGGAAACAGAAAGGAACTTCTGCCAATGGTGGAAAACATTGTCCTTTGTGGATTTCAAGAAGGAGCAAGGATTCAGGACCTGGGAAGGACCTTTGCACCATGGTGGTCATTTCAGAGTTTTGTTGGGATCTCGTCCCAGATCAGTATCTAATGATTGCTAAGTGCAAGGCCTCCCTGAATCCCCCCTGGGGTGAGAAGGACGGGATATAAATGACTGAAATTATTATTATGACACAAAGACAGAGTGTTACACAGCTGAATTTCGTATCACAGAATCACAAGTCACGTTTAGGACTGTGTGATGTACATTATTATTATTATTATTATTATTATTATTATTATTATTATGTATATTATTATGTATATTATTATTATGTATAATATTATTATTACTATTATTATACAAAGACAGAGTGTGACACAGCAAACCAGATCTATATGCTGGATTTCGTATCACAAAATCACAAGTCGAACACTTCCCAAGTGTTTAGGACTGTGTGATGTACATTATTATGTTGTTGTTGTTGTTGTTGTGATTATTCTTATTAGTAGTAGTAGTATGTATATTATTATTATGTATAATATTATTATTATTACTATTATTATACAAAGACACAGCAAACAAGATCTATATGCTGGATTTCGTATCACAAAATCACAAGTCGAATACTTCCCAAGTGTTTTGGATTGTGTGATGTACATTATTATTATGTATATTATTATGTATATTATTATGTATATTATTATGTATATTATTACTACTACTACTATGTTGTTGTTGTTGTTGTTGTGATGATGATGATGATGATTATTATTATGACAGTGGAGAAAGTCTCCAGTGTGAGGAGGATGGAGAATATCCCTTCCCTAAAGATTCCTCTCCCTTCCTGTGGTCTCAGCTATTATTATTACTATTATTATTATTATTTTATTGTATGACACAGCAAACAAGATAGATATGCTGGATTTCGTATCACAGAATCACAAGTCGAACACTTCCCAAGTGTCTAGGACTGTGTGATTTATTATTATTATTATTATTATTATTATTATTATTATTATTATTATTATTATTATTATTTTATGACACAGCAAAGGAGATCTATATGCTGGATTTCGTATCACAAAATCACAAGTCGAACACTCCCTAAGTGTTTAGGACTGTGTGGTGTATTTTCGGATGATGCACGCAGATCCCAGTAGGGTGGCCTTTATTATTATTATTATTATTATTATTATTATTATTATTATTATTATTATTATTATTATTATTATTATGGCAGTGGGGAAAGGCTCCAGTGTGCGGAGGCTGGGGCAGTGCGCGCAACCCGGGGAGTGCCGTCCCCCCACGCAACCCTCCCCCCCCCAGGCTTACCTTGTATCTCTGCGGCGGGGTTGTGGCTGTTGTGGTGGAGGTAGGTCTGGTCCAGGGGGTGGGCGGGGAGGCCGGTGGCCAAGGGGTTCCCCGCCCCCGCCCCTCCCCCTCCCCCTCCCCCGGCGCTGCAGGGCGAGAGCGAGGGCTGCTTGAGGTAGGGGGAGGGGGCGGGGCTGCCGTTGAGCCCGGTCCCGGCGGAGGGTCCCCAGGCCGAGGGGGGCACGGAGGCGTAGACCGAGTGGGGGGGCTCCAGGGTGCCGCCCCCGTTGGCGCTCCCGTTGGCGGCGAGGGCGCCGTTGTGGTGGTGGTGGTGGTGGGCGGCGTAGTCCTCCGCGGGGCCGCCCCCTCCCGCCCCGGCGCCCCCTCCGGCCATGTAGGGGTGGTGGGGGCTGCCGGCCAGGCCCATGCCGTCCACGCCCATCATGCCGTCGAGGCCGGCCAGGGCGTTGGGCGCGCAGGGCGGGCCCTGGAAGGCGTAGGCGTCGGGCAGGTGGTTGAAGTTGAGGTTCATCATGCCGTAGACGGGCTTCAGGGCCTGGCACTTCCTGCGGAAGCCCCGCGGGCGGCGTCGGAAGGAGCCCTCCTCGAACATGAACTCGGAGGCCGGGTCGATGGTCCAGTAGTGGCCCTTGCCCGGGCGGCCCAGCCCCTTGGGCAGCTTGATGAAGCACTCGTTGAGCGACAGGTTGTGCCGGACGGAGTTCTTCCAGCCCTGGTAGGCGCCGCGGAAGAAGGGGAAGCGCGCCTGCAGGAACTGGTAGATCTCGCTCAGGGTCAGCCGCTTGGCCGGAGAGCTCTGGATGGCCATCACGATCAGCGCGATGTACGAGTAGGGAGGCTTCTCCGGGCGGCGCACCCCCGCCGAGCTCTTCTTGCCCTTCGCCGGCGCCGAGGGCGGGTTGGGGGGCGCCGAGGGGGGCGCCGCGTCCATGGGGGGCTTCTCCGACATCGGGAGAGGAGGAGGAGGAGGAGGAGGAGAAGAAGAAGAAGAAGAAGAAGAAGAAGAAGAAGAAGAAGAAGAAGACGCCGACCCGGGAGGACCCGCGGTCATCGACGCCCGGCCTGACCCTCCACCATCCAAGTTGGGTTGCGGCTGGAAGTCGCCTCTCCAAAAATATATAGAGTTCCCCAAGTCCCTTCCTCTGAGTCTTTCCTACACCATCCAAGTTGGGTTGGGATGAAAAGTCCAGATAAGGCTAAGGCTGCCTCTCCAAAAAATGCACAATTCGCTTCCCAAAGTCTCTCTCTTCCTCTCCTTACACTCTCCAAATTGAGGTGGGATTGGAAGTCAAGATAAGGGTAGAGTTGCGTCTCCAAAAATAGAGTTCCCCAAGTCTCTTTCTCTTGGTCTTTCTTCCTCTCAGTCTTTCCTACACCATCCAAGTTGTGTTGGGATGAAAAGTCCAGATAAGGCTAGGGTTGCCTCTCCAAAAATATATATAGTCTCACAAGTCTCTTCCTCTTCCTACACCATCCAAGTTGGGTTGGGATTGGAAGTCTAGGTAAGGGTAGGGTCGCCTCTCCAAAAATATATATAGTTCCCCAAGTCTCTTTCTCTTAAGTCTTTCTTCCTCTTAGTCTTTCCTACACCATCCAAGTTGTGTTGGGAATTGAAGTCCAGATAAGGCTAGGGTTGCCTCTCCAAAAATGCACAATTCGCTTCCCAAAGTCTCTCTCTTCCTCTCGTTATACTTTCCAAATTAAGGTGAGGTTGGAAGCCAGGGTAAGAGTAAGATTGCCTCTCCAAAAAAATGCACAATTGGCTTCCCTAGGTCTCCCTCTTCCTCCTCCTACACCATCCAAGTTGTGTTGCCTCTCCAAAAATAAATATATTTCCCCAAGTCTCTTCCTACACCATCCAAGTTGTGTTGGGATGGGAAGTCCAGATAAGGGTAGGGTCGCCTCCAAAAAAATACACAGTTCGCTTCCCAAAGTCTCTCTCTTCCTCTGGTTACACTCTCCAAATTAAGTTGAGGTTGGAAGCCAGGATAAGAGTAGGGTTGCCTCTCCAAAAAAAAAAAAAGAACAATTCGCTTCCCAAAATCTCCCTCTTCCTCTCGTTACACTCTCCAAATTGAGTTGGGATTAGAAGTCCAGATAAGGGTACGGTCGCCTCTCCAAATATATATATAGTTCCCCAAGTCTCTTCCTCTTAGTCTTTCCTACACCATCCAAGCTGTGTTGGGATTGGAAGTCGAGAAAAGGGTACGGTCGCCTCTCCAAAAATATATCTATATCCCCAAGTCTCTTCCTCCACTACTCAAGTTGGGTTGGGAAGTCCAGATAAGGGTAGGGTCACCTCTCAAAAAAAATACACACTTCGCTTCGCCAACTCTTCCTCTCCTTACACTCCCCAAAAATGCTTCTTTTTCTCCCTCCACTAGTCACGTTGGGTTGGGATTGGAAGCCAGGGTAAGGGCACACTTGCCTCTCCAAAAAAAATACACACTTCGCTTCGCCAAGTCTCTCTCTTCCTCTTCTTCCACGACTCAAGTTGAGTTGGGATTGGAAGTCAAGATAAGGGTAAAATTGCCTCTCCAAAAAAAAAAAATACACACTTGTCTTCTCTAGATTTCTCTTTTCCTCCACTACTCGTGTTGGGTTGGGATTGGAAGCTAAGATAAGGGCACACTTTCCTCTCCAAAAAAATACACACTTTTCCTCCCTTTCTCTTCTTACTCTTTCCAAGTTGGGTTGGGATTGGAAGCCAAGATAAGGGTAGACTTTCCTCTCCAAAAAAAAATACACACTTTTCTTCCCTGTCTTTCTCTCCCTCTTCTTACTCTCTCCAAGTTGTGTTGGGTTCGTAAGCCAAGATAAGGGTAGACTTTCCTCTCCAAAAACTACTCACTTGGCTTGGCTCAGTCTTTCTCTTCCTCCGCCCTCTCCTCTCTTTCTCTTCCTCTTCTGACTCTCTCACAAAGTTGGGTCGGGGTTGGAAGCCAAGGCAAGAAGGGCACAATTGGCTCTCCAAAAAATACTCGCTTGCTCCCTAAGTCTCTCTCTTCCGACACCATTCAAGTTGTGTTGGGCGCTGGAAGCCGGGATAAAGGCTCTCCCTTCCTAAAATATATACAATTCTCCTTCGGTCTTTCTCTTCCTCCACTCCCCAAATTGAGTTGGGCTTGGAAGCCTCTCCAAAACGTACACCCTCCGCCTTGCTTTCTAGGCTGGGCTTGGAGGGGGGGGGGGGTGATCAAGGGAGGGTTGGAGAAAGGGACGAGAAAGGGACACTCACCTCCCCAACCCTTCCTCTTCCTTCTCTCTTCTCTCCTTTCGTCGCCAAAACGAAAACAAAACAGTTCCGCTCGCAATGGGAAAGGCCCGAAATTCCTCCGGATCGGCGGGGCGTTCGGGGAGGAGGAGAACCAAAGGAGGCGAAGCAAAAACAGTCCAAGGAAGGTCCCGCTTACTGGGGAGTCCGGGGTCTGTATTCCCGCAGGAGAAGAAGGCAATCAGAGAGGAAGAAGGAAGGATCTTCCCAAGAAAGGATCCCAACCTTTGGAGAGGCAGAAGCGGAGAGTCCTGGCTGCCCACCCGCCCGCCTGGCTCTGCCTCCTCTTCCTCTTCTTGCTTTGTCTCCTCCTCCTCCTCCTCCTCGTGGACCCCTCCCCCGTTTCTCAGGCTTCCGAGGGAGGGGGGGCAGCCTTGGCCCAGCCTTGGCTTCCTTCTCCCGTCTTCTGGCCGAGCCTCAGCCTTCTGCGCCTGGCATTGGTCTCTCCAGCCTCCTCGGGGGCCAGGGAAGGAGACCAAGGGGAGGAAGAGGAGGAGGAGGAGGAAGAAGCCACGCCCCTTCTCCCCCCTTTCTTTCCCTCCCCCTCCTCCATCCAAGGATCAACACGCCTCTGCTCCCAGCAAGGCCACAGGCCAACTCGCCACGCAACAAGCAATCGCTTGGGGTTGTTGTGTGTCTTTCGGGCTGTGTGGCCATGTTCCAGAAGTATTCTCTCCTGACGTTTCGCCCACATCTATGGTAGGCATTCTCAGAGGTTGTGAGGCATGGATGAACAAGGCAAGGAAAGGAATATATATCTGTGGAGAGTCCAGGGTATGACAAGAGTCCTTTGTCAGTTGGAAACCAGCATTAATGTTTCAGTTAATCACCCTAATTAGCATTGGAAAGGTTTGTCTTTTGCCTTTAAGGGCATCCTTTGTTCAGTCATTAGCCGTCCTTGGGGCTCCTCTGCCCTCAGAGTGTTGGTTCCCATCTACTGTTTTGATTTTAGAGTTTTTAAATACTGGTAGCCAGATTGTGTTCATGTTCATGGTTTCCTCCTTTCTGTTGAAGTTGTCCACATGCTTGTGGATTTCAATGGCTTCTCTGTGTCGTCTGAAATGATAGTTGTTGGAGTGGTCCAGCATTTCTGTGTCCTCAAATAATATCCTGTGTCCAGGTTGGTTCATCAAATGCTCTGCTGTGGCTGATTTCTCTGGTTGAATTAGTCTGCAGTGCCTTTCATGTTCTTTGACTCTTGTTTGGGCAATGCTGCGTTTGGTGGTCCCTATATAGACTTGTCCACAGCTGCATGGTATCCGGTAGACTCCTGCAGAAGAGAGAGGATCCCTCTTGTCCTTCGCTGACCGTAGCATTTGTTGGATTTTCTTTGTGGGTCTGTAGATAGTTTGTAGGTTGTGCTTCTTCATCAGTGGTTCCCTTGATGTCTGGTAAGAACCCCTTTCCTCTGGGTGGATCTTTGTCTTGACTCTCATGGCTTGTTCTTGGCCTTGCAGCTCTTCTGATGTCTGTGGTGGAGTCTCCATTGATCTGGAGAACCCAGTTTAGATAGCTTGGATGGCTTCTTTGGACATCACTTCTACCTCACAACCTCTGAGGACGCCTGCCATAGATGTGGGCGAAACGTCGGGAGAGAATGCTTCTGGAACACGGCCGTACAGCCCGGAAAACACACAGCAACCCATCCCTTTTTGGCCTTGGTTTTGATGCCCTGGCTAGGAAGGAATTTCCCTCCTGGCCTGAGAAAGAGCCTCCGTGGTTGTCAAAGGCTCTTCTGGCTTGGAATCACTGGGTTGCTGTGAGTTTTCCGGGCCGCCTGGCCATCTTCCAGAAGCATTCTCTCCTGACGTTTCTCCTACATCTATGGCAGACATCCTCAGAAGTTGTGAGGTCTGTTGGAAACTAGGCCAGTGGAGTTTGATATATACAGTAGAGTCTCGCTTATCCAACACTCGCTTATCCAACGTTCTGGATTATCCAACGCATTTTTGTAGTCAATGTTTTCAATACATCGTGATATTTTGGTGCTAAATTCGTAAATACAGTAATTACTACATAGCATTACTGTGTAGTGAACTACTTTTTCTTTAAAATTTGTTGTATAACATGATGTTTTGGTGCTTAATTTGTAAAATCATAGCCTAATTTGATGTTTAATAGGCTTTTCCTTAATCTCTCCTTATTATCCAACATATTCGCTTATCCAACATTCTGCCGGCCCGTTTATGTTGGATAAGTGAAACTCTACTGTATATAGAGTCTCACTTATCCAACATAAATGGGCCGGCAGAACGTTGGAGGCGGTTTACAAATGTGGTAAATATATACATATACATATACCTATACACACACACACACACACACACACACACACACATATAATAGGGAGAGACAGGGGTCTGTGAACAGCTGGATGGCAGGCCCCCTCCCGTGTTATTCCCGTGGCGTGACATCCTTTGGTTAATCCGGATTAAAGTAGGCCCATTCAACGCACAACAAATATACACACTTGCTTCGCACACATAGGCGTCCATGTGTGTTGATAGTATCTAGAGCTGACTCTCTTTGCCATCCCATCTGTGCTTGGCTGAGTGAGTGAGTGAGTGAGTGAGTGAGTGAGTGAGAAAGCAGTTGTGAGCCGCTTCACGTCTCAATTAGGGGGGGGGGGGGAATAAAAAGATAAATATAACAATAACAACAACCATAATAATATACAGTAGGCACGGGCAAATTTCGGCTCTCCGGGTGTTTTGGACTTCAACTCCCACAAGTTATACAGTAGAGTCTCACTTATCCAACACTCACTTATCCAAGGTTCTGGATTATCCAGCGCATCTTTGTAGT